>NC_081164.1:15502935-15806268 GCF_012432095.1 Onychostoma macrolepis | reverse complement strand
AAGACCAGATGGTGCGTAAGGCAATCTGTCACTGCTTCCTATCCTTGAAATAAATGACAAACTGGCCTTCCTAGGCACTGTTTTGAACAGAATATTTTGTCCATTAGATCATATCATACACAGGTGGAAGGAAATACACCCATGGTGACTCTGATATAATGAAAGGTGTGGGCTTCACAGCTACAGACCCTTCCCAGGGAGACGCATCCCTGTCGATCGCCTCACTGACTGCCAGTCATGCTGGAACGTATCAGTGCAAAGTCAAAAAGGCACCTGGAGTGGACAGCCGGAAAATATCACTGATTGTGATGGGTAATGTCACATATATCCAGTCTTTGCAACATGGAAGTAAGATATTTTCTGTGCATGTGTGAGACTCTGATTCATTAGCCACTACAGGTAAATTCTTAGAAGAGTAACAAAGTGAAGTAAATGGTAAGAATCCTGACCAGCCCTACATGGCAACAAAGGGGCTCAACCAATGGTGTCTGTTCGGGGGCGTGGCTATCAGTTCATTTGACCAATAGAAACGGAGATGTATTCAGGCAAACTCAGAGCCTTGAAAAATGCCAGACAGTTTTAAAATGATTTTTCCTCTGAAAGGTTTATTTTAAAGAGAGGTTCTTGAAGATAATAGCCATGTGCCACTTCTCAGAACTTCCTTTGCACAATGCAATTATATAAAAAGTCTTGAATTTGTATGGGTGAATAACAGTTGTTTGACTCTCTTTGTGGCAGTGAGGCCGCCTGTGCTGAAGTATTGAGTTGATTGTGAATGCAAGAATTTTTTCGCCTCTCTTTGTGGCAGTGAGGCCATCTGTGCCGAAGTGTTGGGTTGACAGTGGTGAAGCCGTGGGTGAACCAGCATCTCTCCGCTGCAGGTCAGATGAAGGCACCGCTCCTCTGCTGTATTCATGGAAGAGAGAGAGTGGAGGGCCTGTTCCTCCAGATGCCATTCAGAGTAAGTGCTACCTCTGCTGGTAAAGTGTTGTAATGACATGCTTCTTCTCCAGAGCTTCTCTGGTGTTATTTTGATATTTAAATTAAGGCTTTTGCAGAAGATAGCTGGTTAATTATAGCTAGTTAATTAGTACCTAATTAAAATAAAATAATATAAAATAAACAAAAATCTTTAAAACATTTTTTTTTAAATAAAACATTTATGTCATTTAAGTCATTTATTGTTTTTACATGGTGTAATTGATTAATTGTCATTAATCAGCAAGGATTAAATAAGTTATTTATGTATATAATTGTATATAGACAGTGTACAATAATATGTTTCTGTTCAGATTTATATTTCATAAGAAAGTAAAAACTAAGATGTCATTTAGAATTAGCAAAAACTTTCATAATTTCATATATTCATAGTGATTTACACAATTACAGTCATCTATGTTACAGTTACTCTGAGTCAATTAATTTTGACATTAATTAGAGTTTTATATACCAAAGAGGTGTTTTGCCAATTATAAATAATAATTAAAATATTTAATATTCTGCACTATTTTTATTTTGTGACAAAATGAGAGATTTGTACAGATGGTTAGATGTTCATTCTCAAATCATGCTGGAGAACATGATCATCGGGATTTGCATAAAGTTAATGCACTCTTGAGCTGGTATCATTCAAGCAAAACGAAACATAAATACACCTAAATTCTGAAATTATTTTTTTTCTGAATTTTCAGTTCAACTCATATTTTACTGATGTTGTTATTCTAATAATATGAAATATAATAAAGCATATTATACTGTCACCGGTGATCAATATGCATTATAATAACATTTCTACATATGAGAAAAAGAAAGATATATAAAACCCTATAGATTTATGGACGATTGATGTTTTTAAATTATTTAAATAAATTTTTTTTTTCTCTCCATACATTTAGACTCAGTCACAGGAGAACTTCTGATCAGTAATCACTCTGTAAGCCACTCCGGTGTCTATTCCTGTGAAGTTTCCAATGCTGTTGGGAAAGAGAGCTGTCGGCTTAACCTTCAAGCTGTGAAGCGTAAGTGAAGCATATAGACACACTCCGGTGATCTTATGCTAACTGATTTCTCATAATCGTTTTCTTAATCTTCCACAGCTCCTAACAGAGCAGGGGTCATCACGGGAACAGTTGTTGGATGTTTACTGCTCATCATGATCGTTCTGATCATTATATGGCTTCTCATCTTCAAATGTAACTTGAATCGACATGAGAAAGAGTTCTCCAATGATATTAGGTGATATCAACCCCTCCATTTTTCTTCATGATTCCATCCATTTCCTTCAATTATGTGAAGTTTGATGATGTTTATGAGACATTATCTGGCTCTGATGTCTTTTATTTTCTTTCTGTCCTTGAAGAGAGGATGCTCCTGCACCTGAGAGTCGCCCCACCAGCCGAATCTCCAGCTTCCGTTCAGGTGTGGCCTACAGCCAGGTGGGCCAAACCCAAAATGAGCATCCGCCCTCCACTAACACCAGCTACAGCACTGCAAAATATGACAGCAGGTTTGGTTATGCTGTATGAGAGACTAGTCATACTTGTACTATAGATTGTCATTGGTTTGCAGTTTACTAAAAGAATGACCTTTTATTGGATTTGATCATGTTGCAAGATACAAAATCGAATCAAAATGTTGTGTAATGTAATTGTGTAATTATACAGTAGAAGGATAAATGATGTCTCGGATTAATGATGCACAATCATGTAAGGTGATATTGGTAGAACTCTTATCAAGGCCTAAATTCAATATTTGTGTGTGAGGAGCTTCCATTACTGATGTTTTGTTAAGTTGATGTAAATAAATATATAAATTGTATTTGTTTTTCAACGATATTTGGATGTTGATGGTAATGATTAAACATTATTAAGAAGCCATTCAAATGTAATGACAAAAATAAATCACAAAAGAGGTTTATTTTGACATTTAGACTGATAACTCTGTTTATTGATAACGTGTTTATTTTGCTGTTGCTTTTGCTCTACTTTTGCCCAAAAGATATGATTTTTTTGTGACAAGAAAGATGGGATATCTTTGTTTTTACCAATGCATAATAATAGTTAATTTCATCAACACTTTTAGGACTTTGTTATTCTGAAATGTTGAATTTGTTTGTTGAATTTGCAATAAAACATTTAAGAAAATCAGTTGTTGACAAATAACAAAGACATAACATTTTAAATGTCAATATTTTTAGTTAAAATATGAATGGAAGTCTATTTTTAAGCATTTTGAAATTTCTTTTGTAAATTAATATGCAGTCGTAAATACAGTTTCTTTAATACTTTTACAGTAATTGTAAAAATAATAATTACATGTTATTTAAACTAATTTTGAAGTACATACATATTGAAGTATCTATCTATCTATCAGTATCTCTCTCTTTCTGTAATATTATATATATATATATATATATATATAGCCTATAATAAAATCAGATTCAAAATAATTTTTAAAATGAAAATAAACAAAATGTAATGTAAAATGTTGTAAAATATTTAATATTCTGCACTATTTAAGTCTATTTAGAGCTGGTATCATTCAAACAAATGGAAACAGAAATACGCTTAAATTCTGAAATAAATTTTTCTGAATTTTCAGTTCAACTCATACTTTACTCACGTTGTTTTTCTAATAATATGAAATATAATAAAGCATATTTATACTATCACATGTGGATCGTGCCATACACAGACACCTCTAGAGGGCGTCATCGTTCACTGCGTCGATTTTGAGGGGGGAGAACCACGTAAGCACTATTGCGCATGTGCAGCCGTGTTCTCACGCTTACATAGCTACAGTAGTGATTTTTGTGTAGTATAGTCATCATGAAGGCTCTTAGAGGAATGGTGAGCGGAGCCGTGAGTGAAATATCATCTGCTGTTACCGGGAGCAAACACGTCGCCGTTCGGGAAAATGTCCTCGCCGTGACTCGTGACTACATTTCTCAGCCGAGATTAAGTGAGTGACCAGTGCTGACTGTGAAGGGCCCGTACAAACAAACCCATCCCCGTAGCGATGTGTGTATGTCGCAACGAATGAATGACGCGCTCTGTATTTACACTGCATCTGCTAATCATCCTCATCATGTTATTTTCAGCTGCAGACATTTAGCTTCTAATTTATAGCATTTTTGATATTGTGCATCTGGGATCCATATTCGCAATCAGGTGAATTGAGTGTCATCTTGCTAATTAGAGAATATTTTGCAAATGCATATTGTTTACGTCTAATTGCATGATCTTAACATCAATTTAATGATTCGTTTGGTTTTCACCACATATAACGTTAAAAAAATTAAATATGATGCAGGTTTTAGGTTTGCATCGTGATGGCTTCATGGCAAGCCGTTTTAACATTTAGAGTAGTCCTTTAAATAGTATCTGCAATTATCTTACTTGTCCTTTTTTCATTACTTATTATTTCTTATAAAGTAGCATACAGGAGTACTACTACCAATTAAAAATGTTGTTACAAGAAACAATTGTAATACTAGTTTAAGTGAATATTCAATATCTGAACGACAGACCACCATAGAATGGCAAAAATAACAAAATGTAATGACAAAAATGTTAAATTTGTTACCAGTAACAAAGGAATAGATATCTGTTACTACTGGAAGCAGAAAATAAATAATATTTAATGAGATGTTACTAGTAAAACTAAAGATACTAGTGACTATTAGAAGAAGTACAAACAAAGTCCCAAGTAGGGCTGCACGATATATCGTTTCAGCATCAATATGGTGATGTGCGCATCCACGGTAGTCACATCGCAGGATATGCGATGTTTAGTATACTGATCGTTATATTTATACTGATCGTTCTTTGCTCACACAAAGCGACCGTTGCAAATCATTTGAACTTTGTGTCAGCATGTCATAAATAGAATGAGGCACCTGTTTACTGTTGTGTCATGTGTAGGGCTTTTGGGATTCGTCGGTTTTATTCGACTATTTGATTTTTTAACATCCTCGACTTCATTTTGCTCGCGTCGACTAACCGGCAAAATACCGGAAGTGGCGCATTTCACGGATGAGAATCCATAAAACACATTATTAGACTGTTTTCTACCCATTTAAAATCATAATTAAGCATAATCTTGAATTCACAAAAGCTATGATTTAATTAAATAATTATATGCGATGCAGTTCTAATTAGGGATGTGCGGGTCTAGTCGACTAAACGGTACAGCTCCTGCTAGTGGACACTGAAATCAATAGTCGATTACACGAGAGAGAAAAAAAATTACCATAATTTTAACGTTACATTTAAAACATTTTAACAACAAGCTAAAATCAAACTTTTGAAAAATAATAAATATCAAAATATTTGAATATATAAATATTTTTAAAAGTGTATCTGTGCGGAAACTACATTTTTACCTCAGACCTCGCATGCGTTTTTTTCATGTCAGTTGCGGCGAGCTCAAAATGACCACGCGAAGAACCAGCAAGGTGTGGGATTATTTTGAATTAGAAGGAAACGGAAAAGTTTTGTGTAAACTGTGTAATGTCAAATTGGCTTACAATAACTCTACTGGAGCGATGCGTAATCATATTCAATACAGGCACGTATGCGTTAGCTTGGAGGCTAGCCAAAGCCAGCAAATGTCATTCATGTCATACACTACAACCCGCCGCTGCGGTCCGCGATCCCATCCGCGCCGTCTATTCCTCTAAGACCCACTTCGGTGGTGGTACGGGATTTCCAGGCTCTTTTCTCTTCCTTATTTTCTGTTTAACGACCGCCTAAAATTAAATGATGATAACGTGAGGCAAGCATACGGCATAATCGTGACCTATTTTTAGCAGATTTCATTGAGGGATTTGACAGTGTGATGCAAAGATTAAGTATTTCAAGTGTAGGCTGTTATACACGCAGTTTTTTTTTTTCTTTTGCCATTTTTTGGGGGTTTCTAGCTTTTAAACTAGACGACTAGTCGGATACAAAACTTCCATTTAAACGGCAGTCAAATTAGTAGTAGCGCACATCCCTAGTTCTAATACAGTATATGCGCTTTAATTATTTACATGCGTGTAGGTTAAGTACGTGCGTCACACAGCGGCTCCGTTCACAGTAGTTCCACAGGAACTGTTATCATTTACATGTGTGGAGCGGCTCAAACTCCATCTCTGCATGTTGTTGTGAGTTTGGGTTTATTATAATTTTCATCTGGGAACGCAACGTGCGCCATTTCATCAGATTTGTAAAGTAAATCATTTATAAATCTACGCAAACACAGGAGAATACATCTCGGTTTCAAAATAAAAGCTCAAACCCTCACTCTGAGTTTACACGTTTAGATGTCCACATATTCATTTAATTACAGTGGCTATAGTATTTCTGTCCTAAGAAAATGGCCAAATATTAAAGATTAAGTGGACATTTGAATTAAATGGTGCTTGGTCAATATTAAACAAGATCGCACAGTAATATGTAAAAAGATCGCCAGGCTGTTGGCACCCCCTGCAGGCCTTTTTTGTAATGTGTACATTAGCTCTATTGTTTATAATATGTTATGTATTTTAATAGTTTTGTTCAATAAAACCATATGATTTCTTGCTTTTGATACTTTATTTGAACTAATTATCATTGCTATATGTATTTTAAGTAATTTTAAAAGCTATTGTTCATTTACATCTATTTTTATTACCACAAAATAAAAAAATAAAAAAATAAAAATATATATATATAATAATTATAGGGCCCTATGAAATCAGTTTTATTTCCAAATTAATTTTTTTTTCCATTTTAATTGTTCTATACTTCTTTTAATCAAAAAGCCTGTCTAATTAATTGAGTTTTACAGTTTTATCTTTACCAAATTCTGTTTTCCTTTATTTTCTGGATTCCATTTAAATTTTAATAACCAAAAGCATCTCCAATTAATTGATTTTATTTAAAAAATAAGTTTTTAAATAAAACTTATTTTTTAAACTTTTTTAGAAATACTGCACATTTACATTTTTCTCCTAAATAAATTCTGGTAAATAATATTTCTGGTAAATACTCCTTTAAAAAAGTGTTTTTTGATTGTAATTGTATTATTAGTAGACTAGAACACGTGGATATGTTGTCATTCTTATGCTATAATACTGAACTTTGATTTCAGTGATTTGGACTGAGATGGATACTTGCTTCTTGCACTCTATGTTGCACTTTACTTTTGCTTTAAAAAAGGATTTCATAGAAATTTGGATTTCATTTGATTTAATAAAGTATAGTTTAATAAAATTATACTTTACAAAACAAAAAATGTATAGCCTGAATGCACTGTAAGTCGCTTTGGATAAAAGCGTCTGCTAAATGCATAAATGTAAATGCATAAATGTAAATGCATAAATGTAAATGCATAAATGTAAATGCATAAATGTAAAATAAAATTGTTGTTTTTTTTGTGGGAAATTAATCGTTTAGATTAATCGATAAATTAGTTGATAGATTAATCAAAATAAAAATAGTCGTTAGTGGCAGCCCTAGTGTCGTGCCGTGCCGTGCTGTGCCACGTCTGTAGACAGCATCACTGATTATAATGGGTTCAGTATTTTGTCCGGTGTAGACACTGTGAGAGCCACGCAGATGCATGTGAACACTGAATTCTGTTCACTTCTGCCTCTGTTTGTGTGAAATTGTCAAAATGCATGTCTCTGTGAGTATCCTTGTAAGTTGCATATGGCTTAGGTGAAGGTAAACAATTGAAAGAAAATGGATATGTAACAGTATATTGGTTCACAGCAGTTTAATGAGGCTTTCTGTGCCACGAATGTTAATCAAACAACAAAACACAGAGAAAAATCACTTTTGTAGCTTTAACACAGATTTATTAGATTCAGTTTATACAGTGAAGACTGCAGTGTTATTTTACATTTGATTATTCAATTTCTGTGCCTGAATACTGTTAAAAAAATGTAAAGCACTATTTATTTCATTTGTATCTTTGTTCTATTATATTATCTATACTTGTAATTTGTTTATTTTCTATGCTGATTTACTCACCTACAAAATCACCCCCTTCATTGATTTTTTTTTTCCAAATATCTTTGTTCTATTATATTTATCTGTACTTGTAATTTGTTTATTTTCTATGCTGATTTACTCACCTACAAAATCACCCCATTCATTGATGATTATTATTATTATTTTCATATCACAATATATATCTCAGAAAAACAAAATAGTCCCAAGTTATTTCACTCTGCGGCCTTCTTGAAACACCTCTCAGCCAGCTATTTAAGTCATACAGGTACAGATCTTTGAATGGGAAACAAATTCTCCAAATATGTTCACCTCCAAATATGTAATATTAAAATAAAATTTCATGTTTGAAATCACCAATCAAATCTGACAACAATTGCCTTTATTGTTAAATTATTGTTAATAGTGTTGTCAAAAGTACCGACCACAATACCATTCAGTGCTGAATGCAACAGTGGTGATTGGTCATTGTGTTCAATTGCTCAACAGATACGTCTGTGATTGGCTGCTCAACAGTGCTCAAATGTTCGTGGGAAATGGTATTGCTGTCGGAACTTTTGGCAACACTAATTGTTAAAAAAAGCTTATAACACATAGAACACTGACAGTTTTGTAACTGTAGCTTCTAATAGCAGCTGCCATGACAAGATGACTTACCAATTAACGATTGGCTCTTTTATTTATAAGGTGGGACTATTCTACCATATTGTGCATTGCACTTTCACCCATTCATAAGTAATATGAGTGCTCCGTCTTTATATATCTACGGTCTCTGGTATTGATATCTATTCTAAATAATAGTTGCTAGTGAGTAGAATCCTGGTTACTAATTGAATGTTGTTGTTTTACTAGAAATAAAAATAAGTACTAGTAACAAAAAATCCAGATTAGTTTTAAGGAATAATGTTAAATTGGCTTGCCATAGAGGGCAGCATCATTAGATGCATTGATGACATCACAACATGTAAGGATCTTTAACAGATTTGATATTTAAACTGGTTAATTCTCATATATGGAGTCTTTTTAGTTGGGAAAAAAAATAGGCTAATTTCTTGAGCAAATAGATAAATACAATTTTATGAATAACACATTTCTAAGGCATCATGACCTATTCTTTTCTGATTATGAGCATCTCTGTTATTTCTTTCTTTTAGGATTTATGTTTTTGTATATTATGACATGCTCATTCTTTTTCTTTATTTTTTTTTAAGACACTTTGACCATAACGTGATGTCATATTTTATCAGGTGATATGTGCTTTATTTTTTACTGTATTTATTTTTCTTAATGCAGTGCTTAGCTTACTGATCTTTTTTCATGTAGTTAAAGAAAAAAAAAAAAAAAACTTGTGTAACTTAGTTGTGTTTGTAATTTGATTTAGACCGCAAAAATACTCTTGACATTGATGTTTATTGTATGTACAGCGTATAAAACCGTTGCTGGTGTTAATGGACCCCTGGTGATTTTGGATCATGTGAAGGTATTGGATTTCTATATTATTTATTACCGTTGTTACATGTCTGATTTTTATTGTGTTTTAGAAACATAATGCATCCTAATGTGGCATCACAGCTGTCTGCTTGCTTATTGAGTATAAAATAAAAACCAAAATAAAATATTTTCATGTAAATGGTAATGACAACTTGGCCACGTCTACTCAGTTACCCATCTAGTTACAGCATCTACAGATAGACCATTACTGAGATGTTCATTATTGTCTATTGTCTGTAACCATGCATTCAGAAGCAAAGGCAATCATCTCATTTGTTTGTTTGACTACACTAAAGTTCTTGACGTAATGTTAACTGGTTGTTTAGTAACATGTGGTTCAGTTCCCTAGGTTTGCTGAGATTGTTCATCTCACTCTGCCTGATGGCACCAAGAGGAGCGGACAAGTGCTGGAGGTCATAGGCTCCAAAGCTGTGGTCCAGGTCTGGGAGCGAGACCTTCTGAAATACCTACATTTTATTTATTTTTTCCTCCATTGTGGAAATTTGATTATCTCATTTCATTTTTAGGTGTTTGAGGGAACATCTGGTATCGATGCCAAAAAAACCACATGTGAATTTACAGGAGACATTTTGCGCATGCCTGTGTCTGAGGATATGCTGGGTAAGAAGAAAAAAGGAGACATACTGAAGCCATGTGATATTTTTTTATCATGTGTACTTGCTAAAACTAGAAGTCTGTTACAGGTCGGGTCTTCAACGGCTCAGGAAAGCCAATTGATCGAGGACCTATGGTGTTGGCGGAGGACTACTTAGACATTAATGGTACATTTCAATGAGGCCACATAATTTATTACGCTCAGAAATAGTCATCAGTGGCATTTTTGAGTATTGATGATATGTGTACCATCCAATTTCCTCCCGTTTCCTGTAGGTCAGCCGATTAATCCTCAGTGTCGTATTTATCCTGAGGAAATGATCCAGACTGGCATCTCTGCCATTGATGGAATGAACAGTATTGCAAGAGGCCAAAAAATTCCCATTTTTTCTGCAGCTGGTCTACCCCACAATGAGGTGAGACTGTTGTGTTTTTTTTAAATGTTTTTTAAATGTTTCATGTTCTTCTGTTTTTCATCTTAAATGTAAAGAGGTAGTAATATATATATATATATATATATATATATATATATATATATATATATATATATTAGGGGTGTCAACGTTAACATTTTTTTTACGCAAATTAATCGCTTGATAAGGTTTGACCCCAACTTCTTCCCATCATCGCAGCGCGGAAGGTCATCTATCATTGTGTGATGAGGGTACAGTGAACCAGTGTTGCCAGGGTAGTGGCACAAGTGGGCTATTTTGAAAATACAGTCGTGGGAAAAAATTACAGAGCCGTGGGTTGCGTTTTTTTGGGCTACTTTTATAATGTACCGCGGCCGCCCAAAGTGTAATTAGACAAATAAAAATTAAAATAGATCTTTTTACTAATGTGTATTATACTTGGAATGTATCCCTGACAACTTAAGAACGGAGAGGCGGTTGTAACATCACAAACAACGTGAGTTTCAGCCAGAGCATACATGTTAAGGCTTTTACCAAAGACTATAGAATACCCAAGACATGTCACTCGTATAGTTTTGAATGGAGAAAAATGCAACGCTCAATATGGCTGCTCAATCGCAGGAAGCCCCGCCTTCTGAATGAAAGAGCCAATCACTTAATCAGCAAAGTCAACGCGTCACTGCAGCTGCAGTTAGAAGTCCCGGTTGCTATAGAAATGGTCAACGTTTTGAGACGTGCGCTTAGAACTGCGCATGCGCGCTGGCTGATCTAGCCTGAAAAATAAGCTTTTTATAACGCTATTTGAGCAAAAGAAACAACATTTATGATACAGTTGTCGTCAGATTTCTTTGGTGATTTCAAGTATGAAATTTAATTGTAAGCTTAGTGAACAGTTTTGGAGAATTTGATGTTCCCCCATTCAAAGAGATAGGAGCTGCATTTGGATGCCTGAGAGGTGTTTCAAAGATGGCCGCCGAGTGACATGACTTGTCTTAAAGAGACTTTGCTTTTACACAGCAGAAATAAACTTGACAACAGCCACTATAGATTATATAAGATAATGAACACACGATTACGATGAATGTGTACGTCTGAAATGCTAATTTGTGCAGCGATATAAAAGGCTATAAATAGCATATTTTAACAACAGTAAACGACCAAATTCCACATGTGATCGCAAAAGGAAGTTATTACAAACACTCGATGGTGGTTTGAAGTGAGTTCTGAGGAATAAATAAATTGTCTTATGAAGCATGATGCTAATGTTAGCTTTAATGCACCTGCAGAACAGGTCCAATTCTTCTTCATAATGCATTTTGTCATAATACTTCATGTAAGGTCGCAAGAAATGTTTTGTTGTATTTATTTAGAAAAACTTTTGATAATAGTTGGGTAAATGCATCCTGGGATTGAAGCGATGTGGCTTGGTAAACGTTTTATTGCCAGTTTAAAGGCTGATAATGGCTGAATAAAAACAAAATAATAATGATAAAAGAATAATAAGGATTATGTCTCATACCTGGCGGAAGTGTGAAAGGTTCTGTTTCCTTAAACTAGTTTGTCATGCATTTGTTTTCAACACATTTACAGGTAAATCCTAGTATTTTAAATTTTCGATTAATCACAGTCCATGACTGTGATTAACGCGATAAAAATTTTTTAAAGGGGTGGTTGATTGCAATTTCACTTTTTTAACGTTAGTTAGTGTGTAATGTTGCTGTTTGAGCATAAACAATATCTGCAAAGTTGCAGTGCTGAAAGTTCAATGCAAACAGAGATATTGTCTTTTAAAATTCTGGAAGTTTAATGCCTACAAGAACGGCTGGTAAGGGACTACAACGAACTACTTCCCGGGTCTGATACGTCACGGACCAGATAAACCCCGCCCTCGGGAACATGTAAGGAAGGGGGCGAGGCCATGCAGTGCTGCTTTAGAGAAGAGGAAGAGAAAACTAGGGGTGCACGTAAAAATCTATTCATATATGAATCGCGATTCTGTCTTCTAATGATTCTAATCGATTCACAAGTTTCAAAATTAATGTTCTAAAACAGCCGTTCTTAATACTGTTCCCCGCGTCGCCCTGCTCTGCATCTCTCTCTCTCTCTCTCATTCAGATCGTCAAATCAGCTCCAACAAACTGTTCCAATTATACGTTTTCACATAGCTATGAGAAGCGTTATACATGGACGCGTGTGCGGTTGCCGTACTGTATTAAAGCTTTAATCAGAATAAAACCGTATATTATTATTATTATTATTATTTTTTTTTTTTTTTTATTATTATGCAAACAAACATACTATTTACAGGTAACAAATCAAATACAAAATAACCAAGGTCAACAAAACATACATGACAGCCAACATGATTTGTGTGAGTGAGTGTGTGTGTATATATGTCAAATGATTATTCGCATCCAAAATAAAAGTTTTTGTTTACATGCGTGTATACTGTGTGTATACATTTATAATATTACTTTATAATTATACTTTGTTTCAAATGTATAATTACACTTTTTCAAATTGTTGAATTTATTGTTTCAAATAAATTCTGTTATTTTGAACTTACTATTAATCAAAGAATACTGAAAAAAATATTACAGTTTCCACAAAATTTGACGGTAAATATTTGACGTGACATATTTTCCGAGGCATGCTCTCTGTCCGCTGGTGGGAGTGTGCTCACCTGGGTAGGGTAGGGCTGGGCAGTATATCGAGTAGGGATGCAATAATACCATTTTTTCTGATCCAGAAAATTCTGAGTATCGGCTGATTTCGATCCGATACCAGTGCAGTTTTTTTTTAGTCAATGTAGAATTTCTATACTTCTCTGTGTTGACCTGATCGTCACTCTTTCATGTGTTAAACACAATCTACTAAACATAGACAACTTCATTTTAATGAAAAATAACAAATGAAAATATATATACTCACAAACTATGACAAAAATAATATTCTAAACTAGGTTAGTGGATAATTTAGCAGCAAAAGTTATTCTAGAAAAATCATGAGTGCACAATTTTATAAAATCTAAACATTTAGTGAAATAACATTTAGTGGGGAACAAATAAAAGGCCATTACTCCATTACTCAGGGTTTCTGCGGGGTCTTAAAAAGTCTTAAATTTAGTTGTATCAAATTTAAGGCCTTAAAAAGTCTTAAAATGTACAAGAAAGTCTTATGATTTCAAGAGGTCTAAAATTTGGGGATGGAAAGACCAGAATTGCGATATGGCTGAATGTGACGATTAAAATTCAAAAGGCTATGATTTCATTAAATAAACATGAGTGCTGTTCAAAGTTCAAAGTCCGGAGCTGTGCTGCTTTGTGTTCTGCCTTTACCTGGAAAACCGACATATTACTGGCAAAAGCGACACCTGCTGGCAGAGAATGAATGATTCCGTTAACATAGGTTAAACTAGTGTGTGCAGTGTACGCATTTAGAGTGCCTTCTTTCATTGCAAGATTCAGTGTATTAAATGCATAGAATTATCACATAATTTAAGATATGGGGGCAGAAAATGTATAGCTATATTTATTAGAGGTCGACCGATTCATCGGTTTTGCCGATTATTCGGCACCGATAGTTGATTGCCACAACTATCGGTTATCGGCAAAAATCCATGCCGATAGTTTTCCGGTTTGCAACCGTTGCCGGAATGGCTGAGAAGGGTCCGCTGGTATTATACAGTACGAGAGCGGCCTCTAGAGGCGGAAATCACTGACCGCACGTGTTGTTTATTTTGACACTTGACACTGCGCGCTGCACAGAGAGGGAAACTCCAGACGCGCATTTAAATGCAGCCCACAGAAAAGCCTGCTACGGAACAGAGCGCCATTCACATAGTTTTCTATTAAATTACATTATATTTGTCCCAAATCGTTGCTTTTCGCAATGCAAGGGTGAATAAATAATTGGTGTTTGAATAGTACAGCGTTTTCTTTACTCAAACACTATGTCAGTAAAGGATAATGTTTTGTGTGTTTGAAGAGTGGAGAAGAATTAGTTATTTGCTGTCTATATACGTTTTAAATATCCTGTGCATTATGTGCATAAGCGCTTAATTTGAGATTTTGGCCAAGTGTATTAAACAACAAGAAAAACTAAGCGCCCATATAGCTACAATCACCTGTAAAGTTGATGAAAGCATAATGCACTTAATGCACTTATGCACTGCATAACAGTTACAGCCGTTCTAACGACAGACAAAACACTCCATCTCCGTCATTCTCTGGTCAAAAACATTATTAACTCCATTTGAGCTTGATTTTCATATAATGTTAAATGCAAGCGTCTGATACAATACCAACGCTAACGACGCAGTGTTGTTAAATTATTTAATTTTTGCACCCCAAAAAGTCTATATATTTGGCAGATGTAAAGCATACATGTGTATGTTTTTTGTGTTAGTCCATTTTTATTTTATTTTATTATTATTATAACAGCTCAGGGATGTTCAAGGAGCAACATGTTTGTGCACTTTCTAAAGATTTTAGTTCTGTTTTTGAATAAAGGGTTGGAAATGAATGCTTTTTTTTTTTTTTTTAATCCGATTCATCGATTAATCGGAAAAATAATCGACAGATTAATCGATTATTAAAATAATCGTTAGTTGCAGCCCTAATAGCTATGAGAAGCGTTATACATGGACGCGTGTGCGGTTGCCGTACTGTATTAAAGCTTTAATCAGAATAAAACCGTATATTATTATTATTATTATTATTTATTTTTTTTTATTATTATGCAAACAAACATACTATTTACAGGTAACAAATCAAATACAAAATAACCAAGGTCAACAAAACATACATGACAGCCAACATGATTTGTGTGAGTGAGTGTGTGTGTATATATGTCAAATGATTATTCGCATCCAAAATAAAAGTTTTTGTTTACATGCGTGTATACTGTGTGTATACATTTATAATATTACTTTATAATTATACTTTGTTTCAAATGTATAATTACACTTTTTCAAATTGTTGAATTTATTGTTTCAAATAAATTCTGTTATTTTGAACTTACTATTAATCAAAGAATACTGAAAAAATATTACAGTTTCCACAAAATTTGACGGTAAATATTTGGCGTGACATATTTTCCGAGGCATGCTCTCTGTCCGCTGGTGGGAGTGTGCTCACCTGGGTAGGGTAGGGCTGGGCAGTATATCGAGTAGGGATGCAATAATACCATTTTTTCTGATCCAGAAAATTCTGAGTATCGGCTGATTTCGATCCGATACCAGTGCAGTTTTTTTTTAGTCAATGTAGAATTTCTATACTTCTCTGTGTTGACCTGATCGTCACTCTTTCATGTGTTAAACACAATCTACTAAACATAGACAACTTCATTTTAATGAAAAATAACAAATGAAAATATATATACTCACAAACTATGACAAAAATAATATTCTAAACTAGGTTAGTGGATAATTTAGCAGCAAAGTTATTCTAGAAAAATCATGAGTGCACAATTTTATAAAATCTAAACATTTAGTGAAATAACATTTAGTGGGGAACAAATAAAAGGCCATTACTCCATTACTCAGGGTTTCTGCGGGGTCTTAAAAAGTCTTAAATTTAGTTGTATCAAATTTAAGGCCTTAAAAGTCTTAAAATGTACAAGAAAGTCTTATGATTTCAAGAGGTCTAAAATTTGGGCATGGAAAGACCAGAATTGCGATATGGCTGAATGTGACGATTAAAATTCAAAAGGCTATGATTTCATTAAATAAACATGAGTGCTGTTCAAAGTTCAAAGTCCGAGCTGTGCTGCTTTGTGTTCTGCCTTTACCTGGAAAACCGACATATTACTGGCAAAAGCGACACCTGCTGGCAGAGAATGAATGATTCCGTTAACATAGGTTAAACTAGTGTGTGCAGTGTACGCATTTAGAGTGCCTTCTTTCATTGCAAGATTCAGTGTATTAAATGCATAGAATTATCACATAATTTAAGATATGGGGGCAGAAAATGTATAGCTATATTTATTAGAGGTCGACGATTCATCGGTTTTGCCGATTATTCGGCACCGATAGTTGATTGCCACAACTATCGGTTATCGGCAAAATCCATGCCGATAGTTTTCCGGTTTGCAACCGTTGCGGAATGGCTGAGAAGGGTCCGCTGGCATTATACAGTACGAGGCGGCCTCTAGAGGCGGAAATCACTGACCGCACGTGTTGTTTATTTTGACACTTGACACTGCGCGCTGCACAGAGGGAAACTCCAGGCAGCGCATTTAAATGCAGCCACAGAAAAGCCTGCTACGGAACAGAGCGCCATTCACATAGTTTTCTATTAACATTCCCAAGATGGCGGCGCGAGTACATCGCGAGGCTCTGGGTCTCTCCAGATTTTGCGATTTTGCGGTATTTTTCTTACTCATCTCGGGCCTGTTCGTGCAGAACAGCTGTGCCTTTACATCGTACACCCGTTGTGAGCTTTTGGATATCGGTTTGCGAATTTCCGACACTTTTATGGACAATCTTGACTCCTTCCTGAGATCGCTAGGACACCGAGGCTATGCACCCTACCGGCCGGGCGGAAGTGCTCGCAGGCGGCGTCGAGATCGTAAACAAAGGCGGGGGAAGCGCGGAGGACTAAGAGCTAAGCTAAGGCTAACACCACACCGGCTCTCTTTACCCAGCATTTTCCTTGCCAATGTACGGTCGCTAGTGAACAAAATGGAGGAGATTCGACTCAGCATCACACACAGCAAGAAACTTTTGAACTGTAACGTCCTAATCTTCACGGAAACCTGGTTAAACAGCGGAATACGGACACCGCTATTGAGCTAGCGGACGCCACACACTCGGGCGGATAGAACATTAGATGGCTCCGGTAAGACCAGAGGTGGTGGATTGTGCATTTACATTAACAAAGCTTGGTGCACAAACTCTGCTATTGTTGGGAGTCATTGTTCAGCTAACCTTGAGTTTCTCATGGTTAAATGTAGACCGTTTATCTACCGCGGAGTTCACTTCCACCATTATAACTGCAGCCTATATTCCCCGGATGCTGATGCCAAGCTTGCTATGAAAGAACTTCACGCAGCCATCAGTAAACAACAGACTGATCACCGAAGCGGCTTTTATTGTTGCAGGTGACTTTAATCACTCAAACTTAAAGTCAGTGCTACCCAAGTTTCACCAGCATGTTTCCTGTCACACCAGAGGAAACAAAACCTTAGACCATGTTTACACAAACATGGCTGGAGCTTACGTTGCGACACCCCTCCCCACCTGGGACAGTCAGATCACCTTTCTTTGTTCCTCACCCCAAATATGCACCCCTCATCAACCGTGTGAAGCCATCAGTGAAGACCATCAAGGTGTGGCCTGCGGGGCAGATTCCACACTCCAGGAAAGGTTTCTACACACAGACTGGAGTATGTTTGCTTCTCAAGCCACCAGTGGCGCTCACACAGACATTGACTCTTACACCTCCTCTGTATTGGATCATATCAATATCACCATTGACAGTGTTACAACCCAGAAACAGATCACCACATATCCAAATCAGAAGCCTTGGATGAACAAGGAAGTGCGACTCCTGTTGAAGTCACGCAACACTGCCTTCAGATCAGGAGATGCACAAGCCTACAGCACATCCAGAGCAAACCTGAAGAGGGGCATCAAAAGGCCAAGCACTGCTACAAGCTAAAGATAGAGGGACACTTTTCCAACTCTGACCCTCGACGCATGTGGCAGGGCATTCAGGCCATCAGTGACTACAAACCCACCCACTCCACCCCCGCAGCCACTGATGTCAACTTCCTGAACGAGCTAAATTACTTTTATGCTCGCTTTGAAAGAGACAACAGAGAAACTGCCACCAAGCTCAATCCCTCAGCTGACCACCCACCAATCATACTCTCCTCCACAGATGTCTGCAAGACACTGAGCCGGATCAGCGTGCACAAGGCTGCTGGACCAGACAACATCCCTGGTCGTGTTCTCAGGGCATGTGCGGAGCAGCTTGCTGGGGTTTTACAGACATTTTCAATCTGTCTCTTGCCCAAGCAGCCGTACCAACATGCTTTAAATGCACTTCCATTGTGCCAGTGCCAAAACACTCTAGTCCGAGGTGCCCTAATGACTACCGCCCTGTAGCACTCACACCCATCGTCATGAAGTGCTTTGAGCGGCTGGTCCTGGAACACCTAAAAGACTCTCTACCATCCACATTGGACTCACACCAGTTTGCCTACCGTAGCAATAGGAGCACAGAGGATGCAGTTTCCATGGCACTGCACTCTGTGCTCACTCACCTGGACAATAAGAACACTTATGCACGTATGCTGTTTGTTGACTTCAGCTCAGCATTCAACACTGTCATCCCAACCAAGTTAATAGCCAAACTTGGAGACCTGGGCATCAATACCTCAATGTGTAACTGGATTTTGGACTTCCTGACCAACAGACCCCAGAATGTTCGATCAGGATTCACCTGCTCCACATCCATCACACTTAACACTGGTGTACCACAGGGCTGTGTGCTAAGCCCGTTTCTCTACTCCCTCTTCACCTCCGACTGCAAGCCTGTGTATGGATCTAATTCCATCGTCAAGTTTGCAGACGACACCACGGTGATTGGCCTCATCAGTAACAACGATGAGACTGCCTACAGGGAGGAGATCCAGCACCTGGCCACATGGTGCACTGAAAATAACCTGCTCCTCAACACCACCAAAACGAAGGAGCTCATCGTGGACTTCAGGAAGGAGTCAAGAGGCACACACGACACCATCCACATCAATGGAATGGCTGTTGAGCGTGTCTCCAGTTTCAAGTTCCTGGGGATCCACATCTCGGCGGACATGTTGTGGAAAACCAACACCTCCAGCCTGGTCAAGAAGGCTCACCAGCGCCTCTTCTTTCTGAGGACACTGAGGAAGAATCAGCTCTCCTCGGCTATCCTGGTGAACTTCTATCGCTGCGCAATAGAAAGCATCCTGACCAACTGTGTCACAGTATGGTATGGGAGCTGCTCTGTTGCGGAGCGCAAGGCACTGCAGCGGGTGGTGAAAACTGCCCAGCGCATCACAGGGACTCCACTACCTGCCATCGAACACATCCAGAGGAAACGCTGTCTGCATCGAGCTCGCAGCATCCTTAAGGACTCCTCTCACCCAGCCCACAGACTGTTTTCTCTCCTGCCCTCCGGCAGGCGTTTCAGGTGCCTCCGGACCAGGACCAGCAGATTAAAGAACAGTTTCTTCCCAGAGCTGTCTCTTTACTGAACTCTAACCCCGTTGATCCACTTCCTCATATATTATTAACTCTTCTCTCCTACCTCACATCTGCCTTATTTGCACTACTGACTGAATGTAAATTTTATTACAGTAACAACTGTTTACTTTTGTATCTTGCACTACCATACCTAAATTGGACTATACTCATTTGCACTGCCGACTGTTGTTTACATTATCAATGTTTACATTAGCATTTTGCACCGTCGTCTAATTGTAATATGCAATCACTTCCACTGCACTTTACACCTTGTCTATAGTAATAACCATCTGTATATATATTATATTGATAGTACATATCACCTGTAAATTCTGTTTATAGTAATAGCCATCTGTATATTTATTCACTATACATACTCACCTGTAAATTCTGTTTATAGTAATAACCATCTTTCTATATATATTTATACATATATTCAGTACATATCCTTGTCCTGCACTTATTCAACCACTGTATATCATGCACTTGCTGCTATTGCACTTCTGGTTAGACCTAAACTGCATTTCGTTGCCCTGTACCTGTACTTGTGTAATGACAATAAAGTTGAATCTAATCTAATCTAATCTAATTTAGACCGCCACTTGATTTGAACGCAAAGCGCCTGGTGTGTGCGTGTGTGTGATACCTCTTAGTTCTCCTAGACGCAGTGCTGCGCGACTAACTTTTTTTTTTTTTTTATTAGATAATTATCAAGTGTTAAAAAATAGAAGCAAATAAAGTGTGTGAGTACACATACAATATCCATATGTATGTAATTTTAATGCTATGGCCTTGTGTAGATATTTAAACATGGACATCTTTAAGCATGACTGTTGAAATTAAATGGTAACATTTAACAATAAAAGTCCATTCGTAGCATTAATGAAAACTGTAGAAGTATTGTTCCTTGTTAGAGTGTTTTCATTTCAACATTCACTATTAGCTACTAATAGGCTATATTTTTACATTTTAAAGTTTCTTCTTTTAACATTAGCAAATTATGAAATAACTTTAATGATCAATATAGTAAATAATATTAATATTTTTATTCATTTACAAAGTATGGTTCAGTACTGTTGCTGCTTTTTTTTTTTTTAAATAGTAAAGCACTAGCTCTCTTTCAGTATCCATTTTGAAAACTATCGGTTGATTAATCGGTATCGGCCAGTGTGGTCCAACCTAGCTATCGGTATCGGTAAAATCCACTATCGGTCGACCTCTAATATTTATATAATTTCATATTAATATCATACAAATAGTGCCGTTTTTTTCTGCAGAAGTCAGCATGATTACAAATGATATTGATTTTTTAATTTTCTTAACAAGAAGTTAATATTAAGAGACTTATGTTTTAGACACCGCATTTCCTGCTTTTGCTCTATTTCACCAACAAAAATCATTCCAAACACAGCCACTGCACTGTTTTGCATCTCTGAGCAACATGACAGTGTTTAGTTCCTTGAATGAATCAACCGTTTAAATGATTTGGTTCCATCGCAATGACTCACTTGTTAACACTGACTTGCTGCCACCTACTGGTGGTTTTAATTTCACATTTAAAGTGTCTTCATTTTTAAAAAAATAATTTCAAACATCTGTTTTCAACGTTTTATGTTTCAAATATCAAAACATTATTTATGCATTTGTAACTGCAGGTTAAAGTTTTCTATGTCCCTCTGAGCTACATTAAACAGTGTGTAAATACATCTAAATGCCACTTTAGATGCATCTTCTGTGTTTCCTCTGCCTTGCAAAGATCAATTTTGTTGATCAAATTTGTTTGATTTTCATTTGCTTGGTAACAGCCCAAATGCAATAATTTGACTCAACAGATGATGCACACTTGTAGAAAAACAAACAAAAAAAAAACTTATAGGAAAAGATTAATTTCTGTCACTGCTGTCAACTGACCACACAGAACATGAAGAATATCAAAAAATTTCAGGAGTCAGCTGTCCACAGTAATCTTTAAGATACCAGCACAATAACACACTCAGCAAAATATCATCTTAATTATCATTATCTATAAAATCCCAGAAAATATCAAGATATTTTTTTGGTCAATATCGCACACACCTAATTCATGTTATTTAATTTACATAATTAATTGATAATAATTGTTTAAATCAATATAATAATGTTTTTGACTTATCAATTTTCTTAAAAATGGTTTAAAGGCTGAAATGTAAATTTGATCATTTTATAAAACTTATGATACATTTGTTGTCAAATTGTATTGGTGATTTCAAATATGAAATTTAATTGTAAGCTTTGCAAACAGTTTTGGAGAATTTGATGATTCCCCATTCAAAGAGATAGGAGCTGCACTTGCATGCCCAAGATTTCCATTTTGCTGTCAGAAGTGCACAAGCCTTCTTTGCTAATCTCCGCTAAACTTCACAGACTTCATTGAATGAGCGTCGCCGAGCGCATGTGCGCCGAACAAACAGAGCTCAATGAAATAGGAGCGCAATAATTGAATAATTGCAGAGTTTGAAAAATCCTTGTTGATGTGGGTGAGGAGAAGTTCATCCATTTTGTTAAGAAGGGAACGGACATTCGCAAGAATGCTTGGGAATGTGGTTCGAAAGCCGTGCTTGCGGAGCTTAACCAGTGCGCTGGCGTGCTTTTCTCTTCTGCATCTGTATGCACATTTAAACAGCACCACTGTACCTCCGACTAGAATGTCCAACAAAACGTCTGAATAATCAAAAACCAGAAAAATATTGTCTGGGATGTGTTGCTTAATGTTAAGGAGTTTGTCTCTGGTAAAACTTATAGAAGAAGAATGACAAAACACAGAACAAACAAACAAAAACAGCAGAAGAATTGCAAAGCTCAGCATCGTGGCTGCCATTTGCGGCACCATCTTGATGTTAATAGTAATTAACAATATAATTAGCTATATCGTGTAAAATACCCAAAATGCCCATTTTAATTCAAGTGTAATTAACTAACA
Source organism: Onychostoma macrolepis (assembly GCF_012432095.1). Taxonomy (NCBI): domain Eukaryota; kingdom Metazoa; phylum Chordata; class Actinopteri; order Cypriniformes; family Cyprinidae; genus Onychostoma; species Onychostoma macrolepis. Next base: position 15,783,585 of record NC_081164.1, on the reverse strand, counting down.
ATTGAACCTTGAACCTGTTTTTTTCTCACTGTAATGTAACTGTGTTTTTCAGATTGCTGCACAGATTTGTCGTCAGGCGGGATTGGTGAAGAAGTCCAAAGATGTGATGGATTACAGCGAGGAGAACTTTGCCATTGTGTTTGCTGCCATGGGGGTGAGGAGCACTTCTGATTGAAAGTCTACATCCATACCAATGGGAAATCTTCATGAAGTTACTTGTGTCTTTAGGTCAACATGGAGACTGCAAGATTTTTTAAGTCTGATTTCGAAGAGAACGGGTCCATGGACAATGTGTGCCTCTTTTTAAATTTGGCCAATGATCCCACGTAAGTATTCTCTCAAATATTCTTGAAAGTTTAAGGTATAGTTCACCCAAAAATGAAATAATGTCATAATTAACTCACTCTCATGTCATTCCAAACACAAATAGCCTTTTGGGTTTCAAATATGCATAAAAGCACCATAAAAACATCCGTAGTCTAAATGATTCCAGGTGGACGAAAATTAAATGCTTTACAGAAGAGCAACCAGTCCAATCCTTCAGAATGTCATGTAGGTTTGGAATGACATGAACGTGAGTAAATAATGACTCAAAAAAAAAAAAAAAAACATTTTCTAAGTATTTTAATGTGACTTGGACCAAAATGTTTGATTTCCTGTTGCAGGATTGAACGCATCATCACCCCTCGCCTTGCGCTTACCTCAGCTGAGTTTCTGGCTTACCAGTGTGAGAAACACGTGCTGGTCATATTAACTGACATGAGCTCTTATGCTGAGGCTTTACGAGAGGTACGATGTGTTAATTTTAAGGCTGTCAAATCGATTAATTGCATTTAATCTCATCCAAAATAAAAGTTTGTATTTGCATAATATATAAATATACTAGTGCTGTCAAACGATTAATCGCAGTTAATCGCATCCAAAATAAAAGTTTTTGTTTACATAATATATGTGTGTGTACTGCGTATATGTACAGGTGCTGGTCATATAATTAGAATATCATCAAAAAGTTGATTTATTTCACTAATTCCATTCAAAAAGTGAAACTTGTATATTATATTCATTCATTACACACAGACTGATATATTTCAAATGTTTATTTCTTTTAATTTTGATGATTAGAGCTTACAGCTCATGAAAGTCAAAAATCAGTATCTCAAAATATTAGAATATTTTCATTTGAGTTTGAATAAATGACCATCCCTACAGTATAAATTCTGGGTGTCTCTTGTTCTTTGAAACCACAATAATGGGGAAGACTGCTGACTTGGCAATGATCCAGAAGACGAACATTGACACCCTCCACAAAGAGGGTAAGTCACAGAAGGTCATTACTGAAAGGTGTGGCTGTTTACAGAGTGCTGTATCAAAGCATATTAAATGCAAAGTTGACTGGAAGGAAGAATTTGGGTAGGAAAAGGTGCACAAGCAACAGGGATGACCACAAGCTTGAGAATACAGTCAAGCAAAGCCGATTCAAACACTTGTGAGAGCTTCACAAGGAGAGAACTGAAGCTGGAGTCAGTGCATCAAGAGTCACCACGCTCAGACGTCTTCAGGAAAAGGGCTACCAAGCCACTTCTGAACCAGAGACAATGTCAGAAGCATCTTACCTGGGCTGTGGAGAAAAAGAACTGGACTGTTGCTCAGTGGTCCAAAGTCCTCTTTTCAGATGAAAGTAAATTTTACATTTTATTTGGAAATCAAGGTCCCAGAGTCTGAAGGAAGAGTGGAGAGGCACAGAATCCATGTTGCTTGAAGTCCAGTGTGAAGTTTCCACAGTCAGTGATGATTTGGGCTGCCATGTCATCTGCTGGTGTTGGTCCACTGTGTTTTCTGATGTCCACAGTCAACGCAGCCATCTACCAGGGAATTTTAGAGCACTTCATGCTTCCTTCTGTTGACAAGCTTTATGGAGATGCTGATTTCATTTTCCAGCAGGACTTGGCACCTGCCCACACTGCCAAAGGTACCAAAAGCTGGTTCAATGAACATAGTGTTACTGTGCTTGATTGGCCAGCAAACTCGCCTGACCTGAACCCCAGAGAGAATCTATGGGGTATTGTCAAGAGGAAGATGAGAGACACCAGACCCAACAATGCAGAAGAGCTGAAGGCCACTATCAGAGCAACCTGGGCTCTCATAACACCTGAGCAGTGCCACAGACTGATCGACTCCATGCCACGCCGCATTGCTGCAGTAATTCAGGCAAAAGGAGCCCCAACTAAGTATTGATTGCTGTACATGCTCATACTTTTCATTTTCATACTTTTCAGTTGGCCAAGATTTCTAAAAATCCTTTCTTTGTATTGGTCTTAAGTAATATTCTAATATTTTGAGATACTGATTTTTGACTTTGATGAGCTGTAAGCTCTAATCATCAAAATTAAAAGAAATAAACATTTGAAATATATCAGTCTGTGTGTAATGAATGAATATAATATACAAGTTTCACCTTTTGAATGGAATTAGTGAAATAAATCAACTTTTTGATGATATTCTAATTATATGACCAGCACCTGTATATAAAGACAAACACATACAGCATATATTTTGAAAATATCTGCATGTATTTACATGTATAGGTTTATATTCTTATAAATAAATTATATCATATATAAATATATTTAATATAGACATGCATGTGGGTGTAATTATATATACATAATAAATATACACAGTACACACACACACATTATGTAAACAAAAACTTTGGATGCGATTAATTGCAATTAATCATTTGACAGCACTAAAATATACATATTTCTTAAATATATACAGTACATGTCTGTATATATTTATATATGCATATAAATATATATAGCACACACACATATATTACGTAAACTTTTATTTTGATTGCGATTAATCGATTTGGCATCCCTAGTGAATTTATACTGACAGCCATTAGCATCAAGGCTAAACATGCTACTCGTGACTGTGCATTAAACCCTATCATCTTGAAGGTCTCAGCAGCTAGAGAAGAGGTTCCTGGTCGACGTGGTTTCCCAGGTTACATGTACACTGATCTGGCAACAATATACGAGAGGGCCGGACGTGTGGAGGGGCGCAATGGCTCCATCACCCAAATCCCAATCCTCACTATGCCCAATGATGGTTAGCAAACCTACTTGTTCATACTCTTCTTTTAATACTTTAATCATCATAAATGGTTTACTTGCTTAATTTCATCTCCTGTCCACAGATATTACCCATCCTATTCCCGATTTAACCGGCTACATCACTGAGGGTCAAATTTATGTGGACAGGCAGCTTCATAACAGACAGGCGAGTAATGGAAACAAGCTCACAGTCTGAATATTAGTTATTTAGTACATGATTGAATCCTTTGTGCTGTTTAATAGCAACTGTTGATATTTCTATACAGATCTTTCCTCCCATCAATGTGCTACCTTCTTTGTCTCGATTGATGAAGTCAGCCATTGGTGAAGGAATGACACGCAGAGACCACTCAGATGTCTCTAATCAGCTGGTAAGTATGGAATTTTACATCATTTTAAATTAGCTAATTATGTCTAAAGATATAATCATTTTTGGTAAAACTTTATTTTAAGGTGTCCTTGTTACACGTTACATGTACTTACTATTATAATAGCAATAAATTATGCATAATTACTAGTGCCCCGATTGATCGGCTACCAATCACTATCGGCCGATAATCGCTTTTGGATGTTTGATCGGCGGTCTCTATAAAGGCCGATCTCATAAACTGATCTCAAGCTGATGACGCACCTGCCGTGAGACGTTTGGCATGACATGCAGCGGCACCGTCTCAGTCTCTGTCCAGCACAGGCAAAATAATTTTAATGCTGAAGGTGAGGTACAATTCATATTTCTTCATTAAATAACTTATAAAGTAATTTGAAAACCTAATGTGAGACGTAATTCCAATTCCTTTTAATTCTTGCCCGTGTTTAACCATTCAGCACTCGTGCGCTCTCTTGGAGACTCTCTTGGCGCACACACATAACGCCAGGTTCACACATACTCCGTTTGCAGTGTATATGTGGTGTGTATTTTTTTCCACGCTCATGTTACATGCAACATGGTTGCAGTCCGGCAGTGCATTCCATGAGCGGTGCGTCTGCAGCAGTGCAGTGATCGTTTCCGCACCGAATTTAAGTGAGTTTGAATTAAAGTGACAGCGCATTGTTTGCAGTAAATATGAACATGGATTGACATGAAAATGTAGTAATTGCACCATAAATGCATATAATTAAAGTCTACTGTGTAAAAGAGCACTTTTAGATAAACAGAGCAATAATAGATGGCACTCGTGGAGGTAGTAAAACAAAGTTCTTTATGAATCGCAGGATTGCTTGTAATAAAGATTTAAATGCAAAAGAAAAGGCACTAAAGCTGATTGTTTCTGTCAATGGTAAGTTTTAATTTAGAATGTTTGTGATAACGTAAGAAAAGTAGTTTAAATGTTTTGCCACTTGCTTGAGCAACTTAATAGACTAAATCTAGCAGTAAATGCAAAGTAAAAAGCATTGAATAATGTTTTGCTTATATTTATTACGTTTAAACACATCTATGAAGGATTGTATTACTGTACTGTGAAGAAAAAAAAAGAATCACAATGCTTAAAAAGCATTTTCAGTAACTATGTTTGGATTTGAAATCAAAATAACGGATAAATGTTGTGTTGGTGGTAAACAGCCACGGATCAGTAGCGGACTTGGTGTGAAAGTACAAAGCACTGCAAATGTAGTATGTGTGAACCTGGTGTAAAAGTCCGCCTCATGAAATCAAGCTTGTGCTGTGTGTAGGCTATTGTGCAACAATTGCACAATTGTAAAAACAAAAATGCACCGCATGATCAAACATTTAGGTGAGATAAATATATTTTTTGAAAAATGTCTAAAAATGCCTCCCTCCACCACGCGGCTAAAGTTTACCATCTCTCAGAGAGCGGCTCGGAAGAGAGGGGTGGGGTGAGCAGAGCTCATTTGCATTTAAAGCAACATGCAATAAAACAGCTTGCTGTAGACAGAGCTGTTTTTGACAGGGTAAAAACGGTGTTGTTTTACACTACCACTGAGAAATTTTAACCAAACTATGTTACAGACTTTTCAATAAGATCCTAAAGAATCATATCAACTTGTGGAGAATGGGCATCCTATGACCCCTTTAAATGTATAAATATACGGTAACAAGGACACCTTAAAGTATACCTATTATGGGTAATAAAAGGTTCATATTTTGGTTTTGGGAGTCCCCAAAAACAGGTTGACATGCATGCAAGGTCAAAAAACACTTTCATTGTTTCATAATATGCATTTATTTTTACTCCCAAACGATTCACTCAATGATTTTTACTCCCAAACGATTCACTCCCTTCTTTGTGTGACGCTAATCGGTGGTGATTGGTCCGATTGGTCTCATTTCTATTTCATCATGTCTGTAATGCCTGATGAAGCAGTGTTTGTGAGCAGTGCTGCTTTGTGCACAGTGGGAACCGTTATTTTTACCACTCTAAAAGCGGTACCTAGTGGCAAAGAATGAATTTGCATTTTCATTCAGACCAACAAGTGGGCGGGCAATATGCTAATGTCAACATGAAACGACTCATTTCAATGATGCAGAATTGACTCTTTCTTTTGAGAGACAATAACTTTATAGACGGTGCACTTTAGGGCTTTTCACACTTGAAATTGTTAACCCTGGGTCATCCTAAACCCTGGATAAGCAGAATCCTGGGTTATCTGTAATCGTGTTTCACACTGCTCATACTATGCCTGGGGTTAACTGTTAACCCTGGGTATTCATTAACAGACGTTTCACACTGTACATTCCTAAACCCCGGTTAACGTTCTTATTTGCATATTTGCGGTGTCACTGTCTCTGATTGGACGAACAGCAATCAACCTGTTTACACGGCTTTTCCCGCATCTTATTAAAAACATCACCGCTTACGTCTTTAGATCAGCGAATATTGAGGAACAGCTGATCAGCTGTACAGGCAGGGATAGCCATTTTTAAATAAATTTAGTAGCAGAGCTACTGCAAGCGATTTAGTGCTGGAAATCCATTTATCCTAATGAGAGTGCAGGTCATGGTTGCTAAGCAACGGCAGCCGCCATGGGAGTGCAAGCTACACCCAGACAGCAACATAGTTTTGGCCCAAATCCAGCCCACATCTGGCCCGTGAGAAATCCTGCTTGCTGTCTGGGCAGGCTTTGGAAAGAAGGAGAATTAAACGCGTTTTTAGGCGCGACGTGAAGGCCTCATGACGCACAAAGACAAAAGTACAAAAGAAAGAAAACAAGGAGCAAAGTATGTGAATATTATCTTCTCACCGGCTGCAGTTTACACAACGCGCGTTTCCTGTTACTGACGAGCCTCGCTGCTAAATTTCTGATTGGCTGTCTGTTGCCAAGCGTCCAGCAGCAAGCAAACACCGCTCCGTTTCACACTGAACAAACTTAGCACCGCAATGTGGGGTTAACACCGGAGCAGGGTTTCATAACCCTGGGTAAAATGCGGTGTTAACACCGCTTTCAAATTACAGGCGTGAAATGTGTCTTTACCCAGGGTTAAAAGCGGTGTTTAGAACGACGATAACCCAGGGTTAAGCGCAGTGTGAAAAGCCCTTTTGAGATTTAAAACTTTGCAGAATGTTTTCATTTACTTAGATCTGTGTTACACACTGCATGAAAGGTAAAATAAACTGCACTTTAAAATAAATAAAATAAATGTTCATTTATATATATTTGCTCATATGTATATCTGGTTTATATACATATATTTCTTACATATATGAAATAAAATGAATATGACAATATTTTTACATATAATTACCAAATCTAAAATGACATACCATAAGATTAATTAAAAAAGTGTTTTTGAAAGAAGTATCTTATGCTCTTTAAGGCTGCATTTATTTGATCAAATTATTATACAATGTTAATATTCTTACAGTTAAATGAAAGTTCAAAAGAACAGCATATTTGAAATAGAAATATTTTATTTGAAATAGAAATATTTTGTTTCTTGTTTGTTTTTTGTCACTTTTGATAAATTTATTGTATTCTCGTTGAGAAAAAAAAAAAAAGTAGTATCACATTCTTCCAAAAAGAAAAGAAAAGAAATAACTTGCTTCCCCCAAACCTTTAAACTGTAGTGTAAAAAGAAAGAAATAAAGAACAGCAGCTCAGTGGTGACTAAAACAATCGAGTCTCTTTCACAAACAATTGTGTTGCAGTTTTTTCCCCCCTCCTGTAAATATTAGTTTATTTTATGCATCTGATGTTTTGGTCCCACTTTATATTAGGTGGCCTTAACTACTGTGTACTTACATTTAAATGAATCATTTGGTACAATGCATTTGTTGTGTACATACAAGTTTTTACATTGTACTTATATTTTTAAAAATACCTATATGTAATTACATCTGTAATTAATTTCTGTAATTACATTTAGAATTACACTGTTGACCCATCCCTTACACCTTAACCCACCCTTAAATTTACCCATATTACCAAACCTGTCCCTAACCTTACCCGTATCCCACCTCAATATCAGCAAAAGTGTTTTTCAATACAATATGACCACAATAAGTACATTGTACTTATTTTTTGATGTAAGTACATAGTAGTTAAGGCCACCTAATATAAAGTGTGACCGATGTTTTGAGCACATTATGTATGGGGTTTTAAATTTGATTTAAATTATTTCTCATCTTTTGCAGTATGCTTGCTATGCCATCGGGAAAGATGTGCAGGCAATGAAGGCCGTGGTTGGGGAAGAAGCACTGACATCAGATGACTTGTTGTACCTGGAGTTCTTACAGAAATTTGAGAGGAATTTTATTTCCCAGGGTGAGTAGCAACAGGAGAGCACGTGTGGAATGATACAAAAAAAATCTAGTCTTAAGGCCCTTTCACACAAAAAAATTTAACACATCTATTCAGCTGTCCTCAACCAAGCGCAAAACAAAATTTTCTCAAAACGCTGTGTAATATCAGTTTCAAAAGAAAAAAATATACTAGAATAAAAAGGATGTACTTCTGTCTTCAGTTAATTCTAATTCTTTGCAAACAGTTTACGAGGTATAAGCACCTCAATGATTATAAGTTATATTTGCCAACTGGTTTTCAGCACCGTACAAAGAAACAAAAACTTTAGTTTGCCATGAAGCATATGCTCACTTCAGTGTAAATAACACCTCAGGAATGCAGGCATGATTGTATTGAAAAATGCTTGTTTTTTTTGCTCTCATTATTCAAGTTTGGCATGCAAGGACGTTTATGAAGAAGAAAATATGGATAGGAAAAGGAAAAAATGTAATGTTAAATTTCTCCAAGAAACAAATCACCTCCATCTTTGATGGCATGAGGTTGATATCTAATATGTAGGACTGTGACGGTCGCCGTGACAGCCGCGTCACTGTCTTATGCCACTGGCAGTAGTGCAAGTGATGTCACACACTCTATAAAAAAACATAATACAAAGTTTTGTATGCAAGTGTTATAACAGTAACAGCTGCAAATTGTTTTATTTAGACTAAATCTGTGCTAATTCGCAAATTACCTCAAACTCCATATACAGCGTTTCTTTAGGTTGGCAGGTTTGAGCGCAGGAAAATACAGTTTATTCTGCATTCAGCAAATTAATTTTGTGTTGAGCGATGGACCTTGTTGGTAAATCAAATACTACATCACCGTTCTGGAGGATGCACCCATCCGCGTTTGTACAAGTGTGTTCAAGTTCCCGTGATCACAAATGGCCAGTTGGTCAGGGGATTTGCGAGGCTTTCGCCAAACTGGCCAAATACAAACAAGACAGCAGTTAATGGAAGATACTGACAAGAAATGTGGCAACATGCACGACGATTCCTATTCCACAGAGAGCACGTGCAGACGAAGAGTTAATGCGCCCGCTTGCTTGGTGCCGGAACAGTGAACCGTCTACACTAGACGGGACACTAGCCGCGTCGCAACATAACAGGTTGAGTCTGTCTATAAGAGAATGTGAAGCTATGTCATGCCACGTTGCAAGCTGGGGCGCCGCCGCCATTTTAAGAGGATCACCCTCTGCTGCAAATGTTGAAATTAATATGGATACCTGCTTATCTTTTGTTTTGTTTTTGCCTTTAAGTTAAATATTCACATTCTTCATTGGATCGTTTGCAGGGAAGAGAAGCTATTTTATCGCTTCGCATGATAATTAGATTTTATCTCTTGAGTTTTGCAGAATTTCGTTTAAAATGTTGATCTGATTACCGTGAAAACAGTGTCGCCTTTTGGACGCGAGCTGCTGCTTCCGCCATCATATAGTAGATTATACAAATTGTTCAACAAGCTGACAGAAGTTGGTCCATTTCTTTGTTGGAAACATTTAAAGTATAATTGTTGTCACTGTATATATTAATTTTTCCATGGCCACGGAGGAGAATCAGAGATTGTGTATCACATTCAACAAGCACACTGTATGTTTACAGTCATTGCCAAAAATATTGGCACCCTTGCAATTCTGTCAGAAAATTGTTGCACTTGCAAATGTTTTGGTACTCACATGTTTATTTTTTTATTTTTGCATTGGAACAACACAAAACCACAGAGAAGAAAAGTCAAATCTGATACAATTCCACACAGAACCCAAAAAAATGCACTGGACAAAATTATTGGCACCCTTAACTTAATATTTGGTAGCACCCCCTTTGGAAAAAAAAAAACTGAAATCATTTGCTTCCTGTGTGCGCACGTGCCTGCGTGTGTGTCATTGTATCTAGGGTTGGGGATGGATGCATCCAACTGAGATAGCATCATAATAGATTGATAACAGATATAAGTAGAGTAATAAAAAAAAACGGTCACACTTTATATTAGGTGGCCTTAACTACTATGTACTTACATCAAAAAATAAGTACAATGTACTTATTGTGTTCATATTGTATTGCAAAACACTTTTGCTGCTATTGAGGTGGGATATGGGTAAGGTTAGGGACAGGTTTGGTGGTATAGGTAGGTTTAAGGGTGGGTTAAGATGTAAGGGATGGGTCAACAGTGTAATTATAAATGTAATTGCAGAAATTAATTACAGATGCAATTACATATAGGTATTTTTAAAAATATAAGTACAATGTAAAAACATGTATGTACTCAATAAGTGCATTGTATCAAATAATTAATTTAAATGTAAGTACATAGTAGTTAAGGCCACCTAATATAAAGTGGGACCAAAAAAACAAATAAATATATAAATGGAAATAAATAAAGACTAATAATAATAATAGAGACAACAAATGTTATTAGCAACAATAACTATAATAATGATAATAATAATAAAAATAATGATTTCATCAAAATTGGGGAGGGGTGGAGTACAACGAAGAGGGCAAGTATAAATAATAATATTAATAATATTAATATTGGATTATACATTAATAAATGTTTAATAATTGGGGGGTACCTCCAATCCCACCGTGGCTATGACATATCAGAACTTAATTCCCCAGCCCATGTCACACCCCAACGGGGGTGCCAGGGAAGGATGCTGCTAGGCAACAGGGCCCAGAACCCGATAGCTCAGGGAGACGGCGGGGAGTCACAAGCCCCACCCGTATTACACCTCCACCACACTAGATACAGACCTGGATGTCACAGCCTACTGGGGACCGGAGGCCAAACTAAAAAGATGATGAAGAAGAAGAGGAGAAAGAAAGAAAGAGAGAGAACGAGGAGAAGAGAAAAAAAAAAAAGCACACACACATATATACAATACCAAAGGGCGTGAACATATGTATCTGTTTCATTTTGGGTGCAATGTGAACATGTTTCTGAAGTGAATCCCATTTTAAACAATTTCTGTCCGGTTAAGTGAAATCTGTGAAGTACTTTATATTGTACAAGTTGCAAGTTGGCATTTTTTGTCATAAAGTAGATATTTTTGCAGATTTGTGTCCAGAAATCGGCATCAGGAGCAATAGATAGGTCTGATTCCCACTTAGCATGTGGTAAACTTAATGTGTTGTCTGATTTTAATATTATTCTATATATTTTGGAGAGTAGTTTTTTTGAGGACGATATATTAATTAACTCTGAGATTAAAGGTGAGAGTTCTAGATTAACGGTTCGAATGTTAATTTTTGATTGGATAGATGATTTTTATTTGTAGATATTCCAAAAAACTATTACTCCTGATGCCGTATTCCTGGACCAAATATGAAAATGAGGCCAGATTATTTCTATGAAAGATGTGTTGGAGTTGTGTTATACCCTTTTCTGCCCATGTGTGTAAATTAAGTGGCTTTTTACTAACTATAATCTGGATTATTCCAAATGGAGGTGTATTTAGATGGAGCAAGAGGAGTGTTTGTTACTTGGTGAAATTTTGGACCACTCTTCTTTTGCAAACTGCTCCAGGTCATTCAGATTTGAAGGATGCCTTCTCCCTACTGCTGTTTTGAGATCTCTCCACAGGTGTTCTATGGGATTTAGTTCTGGACTCATTGCTGGCCATTTCAGAACTCTCCAGCGCTTTGTTTGTAACCATTTCTCAGTGCTTTTTGAAGTGTGTTTCGGGTCATTGTCCTGCTGGAAGACCCATGACCTCTGGTGGAGACGCAGCTTTCTGACACTGGCCACTATGTTGCGCCCCAAAATTATTTGGTAATCATCAGATTTCATGATACCGTTCACACAGTCAAGGCATCCAGTGCCAGAAGCAGCAAAGCAACCCCAAAACATCTTTGAACCTCCACCATATTTGACTGTAGGGACTGTTCTTTTCTTTGAAGGCCTCATTTCTTTTTCTGTAAACAGTGCCATGATGTCCTTTACCAAAAAGCTCTACTTTTGTCTCATCTGTCCACAGTACATTCTCCCAGAAGGATTGTGATTTTGTCATATAAGTTTTGGCAAACTCCAGTCTTGCTTTTTTATGCCTTTGTGTCAGCAGTAGTGTCCTCCTGGGTCTCCTACCATAGCGTCCCTTTTCATTCAGATGGTGACAGATAGTGGGAGCTGACACTGTTGTACCCTGTCTCTGAAGATCAGCTTGAATTTGTTTGGAAGTTAATCAGGGTTCTTTATCCACCATTCGAAAAATCCTTTGTTGTAATTTTTCATGAATTTTGTTCTTCTGTCCACGTCCAGGGAGGTTAGCTACAGTGCCATGGGCTGTAAACCTCTTGATGATATTGCGCACAGTGGACACAGGAACATTAAGATCTCTGGAGATGGACTTGTAGCCTTGAGATTGTCCATGTTTTTCCCACAATTTTTTCTCTCAAATCCACAGATAATTCTTTACACTTCTTTCTTTTCTCCATGCTCAGTGTGACACACAACACAAAGGTTGAGTCAGCTTTAATCCATTTTAACTGATTGCAAGTGTGACTACTATATTGCCCACACCTGTTACTTGCCACATGTGTCTAAATACAAGTTACAGGAGCATCACATGCTTGAAAAGCAATTATTTCTTACAATTTTGACAAGGTGCCAATAATTTTGTCCAGTCCATTTTTGAGTTCTGTGTGAAATTTTATCAAGGTTGACTTCTCTTCTCTGTTTTTTTTTGTGTTGTTGCAGTGCAAACAAAAACAATAAGCACGTGAATACCAAAACATTTGCAATTGGAACAATTTTCTGAGAGAAGTGTTGCATTTTCTGACAATTGCAAGGGTGCTGATATTTTTGGCCATGACTATATTTATTTCAACAAATGATAACTCAAATTAAATCACTGGAAGCTTCTGAACAGTTTTGTAGCATTTTAAAATGCTTTTTTAATGTACTAAGACAGTGATGATAAAAGACATACAGACGTGCCTAGAATATTAACACAACTTGTTTAAACATTAAGTGTTTTCCTCCCTTTAGAAAACCGTAATAAATGCTTATGCATTAAGTTCATATTTTTGGTTCGTCAGTTTCTCTGCGCATAGTATGCTTTATTAGCAAGGTGTGTACAGAATGTGGTCTTTAATACTGTCTCCGTGCATGAGAGGAAAACGTGTTGCGTTCACAATTTGGGCTTATGTGTATCTGCACATAGTATGCTTTACAATTGTGTCATCACTATCTTGGTACTTTAAGAAACATTTGTATTAAGCCTTATGTCCCTGTTCAAGTTCGCTAATTCACAAGCCGAGTGAGAATCATACTCGCAAAGGTGATGTTAATTATTAAACCAAACAATTCAAAACTTTCAAAAACACGCAGCAATGTGATCCTTTTATTGAGTGACAGGCAGTGGGTTAATCACTGACATTATTAATAGATTTACTATCCGGCGTCGTCTTGTCATCTCCGCGACCTGCTTCCATTGGGGTTTTTTTACACAGAGAAAAGGCAAAAAAAAAACTGTCCCGTTTTCTCTCAGAACGAGTACCAGAGTTACTTTTGTAATTCTCGATGCAGCATGAATGACATACAATGGTGACATTTTTCACAATCACAACAGAAAATCAAAATACTGCCCTGAACTCAATAGTGGAGAGGCAGTGCAATCCTCTAAGTATGGCGGATAAACAAAGCAGTTTCCCAGAACGCAATGCGGCGTGACATCAGCTTCACATTCTCATATTCATAGCTTTCAGTCATGTGACCGGCTCAAAGACTTGGAGGGCAAAACATCCATAGAGCTCCGGAGGTTGACGTCACGCAATCTAAACACCAACATTTCGGCAGGCAACTAGGAGAGCGCTAGAGCGGCCATAGCATTGGTATCGACAGTTGTAGAACAATAATTTAAAACCAGACTATTTAGACCTTACAAACCGTACACCATTTTAACATGGTGGGCAGCTGCTGTACACCAGGATGCCAGAACATGCAGGGGAAAGCTAGGGTTGCCAACCGCCCTGTATTAGCCGGAGCCCAGGACATCTCGTACATTGGGCTTAATTTATGTGTCCTGTACGTGATCTCCCTTGGCCAGTTTCTTGCCCCCTCACGCAGTATTCGTTAAGTAAATCAGAAAGTCCTGAACATAACTGTTCAAGGAAGGCTGCAGAATCCTCTGGCGGCTGGTCGCTCCCGCTTCACAATAAGCGGCGCTCGCGCTAAGGCCAATTCCGTCCATGTTTTTTGGCAAATACAAACAACGTGATTATTTTGCATGAGTCCAACATCCAGCCTCACAAGAAAACATGCAATGTAGCTGAGACATGATCAATAAGGGAAACCGTCTTTCACTATTGCAAAATAGAGAAAAAACATATTACATTTGAGTAAGCTTCTTAACCTTGTAGCTTGTATCTTATTCGTAAAAAAACACACAAAATGACCAATGAAAAAAAAAAAAAAAGTGTCGAGCACCAAAAGCAGCCCATATTAAATCTATAAGTTATCTTTAATTGAAAATATGCATTTTTCTATATACACAGGTGATTGTCCCATAAAGCAAAGGGGAAATCATTTTATCGTATTCCTAAGGATCCCGATAGACGACTAAAATGGTTCACTGCAATAAAACATGCTAACAAACACAACATTTAGGATTAAACGGGTAAGATTTCATGACATTTATGATGTCTACTGTACTCACAGTGATCTAGTTATGCTGGCTACCTACAAGGACAGCTAGGGTCAATTTACGTTAGCTAACAACACAGTTGACTTAACCTTCCGGTGACGACATTTTTACAGTCTATGGTTTTAGCCGGCAGACTCCTGAATATTCATCAAAAAATTAGATTGCGTCCATTTGTACCCCTCCAGGCTTTTGTAGGCTTTTAAAGAGTCTCCAGAGTAACATAAGGAGGGAAAGTTGATGAGGTAGTTGTACATATCAGGATACTGCAGGTCAGGAAATCTATCCGTTCATTTATTGATACACGTTAAAAGCACCCTGGGGGCATTACAGGGATCTGTTATGTTTAATCTATTAACAGGGTTCCTGCGGGTCCTTAAAAAGGCTTACATTTACTTTTATCAAATTTAAGGTCATAAAAAGTCTTAAATTGTACAAGTCTTTAATTATGATTTCACGAGTTCTTAAATTTGGGTACAGACCAGAATTGAGATAAAGCTTAATGTGAGGATTAAACCTCAAAAGGCTATAAATAAATTTGAGCACTGCACCTTTCAAAGTCCAGTGTTGCTCTGCTTTGGGTTCTGCTGTTACCGCGGAAACCGTTCCAAAAGCACCTCCTGCTGGCAGAGAATGAATATGCATGTTCAATAAGGCTGTTATTGTGAGTAGGGTATTCCTGCAATAAATAAATATATATATATTTATATTTATATATATATACACACATACATACATATACAGGTGCTGGTCATATAATTAGAATATCATCAAAAAGTTGATTTATTTCACTAATTCCATTCAAAAAGTGAAACTTGTATCTTATATTCATTCATTACACACAGACTGATATATTTCAAATGTTTATTTCTTTTAATTTTGATGATTAGAGCTTACAGCTCATCAAAGTCAAAAATCAGTATCTCAAAATATTAGAATATTACTTAAGACCAATACAAAGAAAGGATTTTTAGAAATCTTGGCCAACTGAAAAGTATGAAAATGAAAAGTATGAGCATGTACAGCACTCAATACTTAGTTGGGGCTCCTTTTGCCTGAATTACTGCAGCAATGCGGCGTGGCATGGAGTCGATCAGTCTGTGGCACTGCTCAGGTGTTATGAGAGCCCAGGTTGCTCTGATAGTGGCCTTCAGCTCTTCTGCACTGTTGGGTCTGGCATATCGCATTTTCCTCTTCACAATACCCCATAGATTTTCTATGTGGTTAAGGTCAGGCGAGATTGCTGGCCAATTAAGAACAGGGATACCATGGTCCTTAAACCAGATACTGGTTGCTTTGGCACTGTGTGCAGGTGCCAAGTCCTGTTGGAAAATTAAATCTGCATCTCCATAAAGTTGGTCAGCAGCAGGAAGCATGAAGTGCTCTAAAACTTCCTGGTATACGTCTGCGTTGACCTTGGAACTCAGAAAACACAGTGAACCAACACCAGCAGATGACATGGCACCCCAAACCATCACTGACTGTGGAAACTTTACACTGGACCTCAAGCAACGTGGATTGTGTGCCTCTCTTCTCTTCCTCCAGACTCTGGGACCCTGATTTCCAAAGGAAATGCAAAATTTACTTTCATCAGAGAACATAACTTTGGACCACTCAGCAGCAGTCCAGTCCTTTTTGTCTTTAGCCCATGCGAGACGCTTCTGACGCTGTCTGGTGTTCAAGAGTGGCTTGACACAAGGAATGCGAAAGCTGAAACCCATGTCTTGCATACGTCTGTGCGTAGTGGTTCTTGAAGCACTGACTCCAGCTGCAGTCCACTCTTTGTGAATCTCCCCCACATTTTTGAATGGGTTTTGTTTCACAATCCTCTCCAGGGTGCGGTTATCCCTATTTCTTGTACACTTATCTACCACATCTTTTCCTTCCCTTCGCTTCTCTATTAATGTGCTTGGACACAGAGCTCTGTGAACAGCCAGCCTCTTTTGCAATGACCTTTTGTGTCTTGCCCTTCTTGTGCAACGTGTCAATGGTTGTCTTTTGGACAACTGTCAAGTCAGCAGTCTTCCCCATGATTGTGTAGCCTACAGAACTAGACTGAGAGACCATTTAAAGGCCTTTGCAGGTGTTTTGAGTTAATTAGCTGATTAGAGTGTGGCACCAGGTGTCTTCAATATTGAACCTTTTCACAATATTCTAATTTTCTGAGATACTGAATTTGGGATTTTCCTTAGTTGCCAGTTATAATCATCAAAATTAAAAGAAACATTTGAAATATATCAGTCTGTGTGTAATGAATGAATATAATATACAAGTTTCACTTTTTGAATGGAATTAGTGAAATAAATCAACTTTTTGATGATATTCTAATTATATGACCAGCACCTGTGTGTGTGTGTGTGTGTGTGTGTGTATGTATGTGTACATATGTATGTATGTATGTGTGTGTATATATATATATATATATATATATATATATATATATTATATTTATATATATATATATATATATATATATATATATATATATATATATATATATATATATATATATATATTTATATTTATATTTATATTTATATTTATATTTATATTTATTTATTTATTTACTTTTATTATTTTATTTTATTTACTTATTTTTTGTATGCATTATGTCAGGTCTTCCAGCCAGTTCTATCAAACCTTTACAATTAATCCAGAATGCGCAGCAAGATAAATTTTTAATGAGCCAGAAAGAATGAAGAAGGTCACACCTCTCTTTATCAATTTGCACTGGCTACCAATAGCTGCTCGCATTAAATTCAAAGCATTAATGTTTGCCTACAAAACCACCACTGGCTCTGCTCCCCTTTACCTAAATCCATTACTTCAGACTTATGTGCCCTCTAGAAGCTTGTGTTCTGCAAGTGAAAGTCGCTTTATTGTTCATCCCAAAGAGGCACAAAATTACTTTCACAGACTTTTAAATTAAATGTTCCTTCCTGGTGGAGTGACCTGTCCAACTCTATCCCAGCAGCTGAGTCCTTAGCCATCTTCAGGAATCAACTAAAAACACATCTCTTTCATCTTTATTTGACCCTCTAACTCTAACACTCTATTCTAATTCTATTCTTTAAAAAAAAAAATCTATTCATTTACTGCCGGGGTGCCCAGCCCTGTTCCTGGAGATCTACCTTCCTGGAGAGTTCAGTTCCAACCCTGATCAAACACAACTGAACCAACTAATTAGGATCTGAAGGAGCGCTTGATAATTACAGACAGGTGTGTTTGATCAAGGTTGGACTGAACTGTTTAAAAAAAAAACACCACTAGCTTTTCTAATCTTTTTGTATTCTATCTGTTTATTGAATATTCTATCTGTTTTATTTTTATTTATTATACAATTAACAAAAGCAAAAAAGGCCTCTAACACTAGCTTGCTCTATTCTTTTTCTATTCTTTTTTCTTTTTATTTATTATATAATAAAAAAATAAATAAAAAAAAAACCCTTGCTACGTGTACTGCGTTAGGCTAAATGAGACTTGTTATAGCACTTGCATATCGTTGCTCTTTTGTTGATTTTGATTGCTTCCATTGTCCTCATTTGTAAGTCGCTTTGGATAAAAGCATCTGCTAAATGACTAAATATTAGTGGCTCATTTTTTTATAGCACTTGCTATTCAATTCTGTATATTATTATTTTTAAGGAATTATGTAGTTGTTTAATTGTAATTATTGTCCTAACCAACTCCTAACCCTAAACATACCCGTTGGTAATCCTCTTTAAATATTTAACCTCATTTATTTCTATGTATTCTGGTTTTAAATTCAGTTTTCTTGGAAAGAAGATTTGTGTCTGTGCGAGACTTCAGTTCATTAGCCGCAGTGCAGCTTCACGTGTGATGTGTGACCCACTTAAAGTGCAGTAAACTGTAAAACAAAACGGTACAAATTAGTGTGATTATTAGTACTAATAAATGTAAAATAATTTAAATACAAATACTAATTTACAGCATGCAGCAGCACAATAAACTGTTTTGCACAGCCAAAAAGGCTAAATGGAGATTGCTGACTCCCCTCAAACAGTTCACGCTAGCTCTTACATTAAAAATAAGATGGAAAGATAAAAAATTAATAGTTTCCATGGATCTAGTCTTTGCATCTGTTTGTTTGATGTTTGAATCAGGTCTCCTCTGTTGGAGTAGATAGCGCTGTCCCAAAAAAATAGGGTCCTGTGTTACTGCAGCCTCTGGTATTGCAGGAACATTGGGTTATTTTTTGTTCAGACCAATGCGAAAAATTGACCCATGTTTTTACCCTGCAAACACGCAGAGCTGTAAATGTGAACTGGTGGATCGATAAGAAGATAATTCATTATAAAAATCTAAACCGTAAAATGTGTTTGTATGTTATTTAATTAATATAATAATTTATTGATAATAATTGTTTAAATTAATATAAAAATTAATACTTTTGACTCATCCGTTTTCTTAAAAAATGGTTTAAAAGCTAAAATGTGAAGTGTCATTTTATAAAACTTTTTGTGAAAACTTCTATTTGAACTGTAAGTCATGCTTTTTACAGTCATTTTACAGTTTAATAGTTTACCATAGACATTGCCCTACCCTGCTCATATGGTATTAATTTTATTTGTGCAGGTCTTAAAAAGGTCTAAAAAAGTCTTAAATTTGAGCTTAAAAATCCTGCAGCAACCCTGAGTTATGCTATGTACAGGTCTATGTCTTTTGAATTAAAGTGTGCAGTGAACTCCGTTGCCTTGAAACTCATGCTGGCGCCATTCATTGAATATTCGCTCCCGGCTGTTCTTGCCTGCCAGCATGGTGGTGTAAACAGAATGGGTCACGTGACGTCCAGAGCTCTATACAGGTGCTGGTCATATAATTAGAATATCATCAAAAAGTTGACTTATTTCACTAATTCCATTCAAAAAGTGAAACTTGTATATTATATTCATGTAATTAATGAATATAATATACAAGTTTCACTTTTTGAATTCACCTGTAGAACTGCTGCACAAGCGTGTCAATTTTAATCTGTTTCCCAGCCGCAAATATTTAGATCACCTCTCGAAAGAATAAAACAAAGGTATTTCTGAACAAAATGCAAGTTTTGGCCATTTGCAATCCATATTAAGCACCCGCGGCAATATTTCAATCATAAACAGTGTGACAAAACGTTGTAAAAACACTTAAAGTGCCATAATATATTTAAAACTGGAATATGAAAAGATCAAATTCAGTATTCACCATATTAATGTTGCATAGTTTACATAGACAAGCAAATGAGGCCGGAATATGAATGCAATCCGCTTAACGGTTCAGTGTTTTCCTTCTAATGGTTTACTATGGGAAGCCATTTAATGTGAAACTTTGCACATTGCGGTTATATTCTGGCTTCATCTTCTTGCCTGTATAAAATATACATCATCAATAAGGTGTTTATTGAATTTCGCCTTTTAATATCTGCATTTTACTACATTATTACTTGATGAAATCTGCGTAAAAATAACTAGTGGTCAGTGGAGCAAAGCTTCTTTTGCCTCACAGGTGGGCGTTCCTATAAGGGAGTGATGTCATGTGTAAACTTGTCATGTCGTGACTCGCCACATTCAGTGAAGACAGCATCACTGATTATATTGGTTTCTATAGTATTTTGTTGTGCCGTGCCACGCTGCTCTCGCCCGGTAAACAGGGTGTATTATCTTTATTATTTAAGGCTACTTTCTTATTTAAATGTATTATTTCTTTGATATATTAGTTTTAGTTTTTCAGGCTGCATTTTCACTGAAGGAAGTGCTAATAAACACGCAGGTTTCTTAATAGCCTCATTTATTTATTTTTTTGTGTTTCAAAATATATTTAAAATAAATTATATATATCACAACACGGCACCACCGATGGTAGTTAGTCCATTAAATTAATCCATTAAGTCCAAAAATCTGCCACTGTCACAGCCGTACTAATATGTAGTAATATATATAATTGTGTGAATGGTAACGGGCTGCAATATTATATATCTTCAGAATGAGCCTAACATGTTTTATGCCACAGGTGCATATGAGAACCGAACTGTGTTTGAAACACTGGACATTGGCTGGCAGCTGTTGAGAATCTTCCCCAAGGAGATGCTGAAGAGGATTCCTCAGAGCACTCTGGCCGAGTTTTATCCCCGAGACTCCAAACATTAGTCTTGCTTCCTTCCTCGTTTATTCATTTTGTGTCTCAATCAGCCGTGAATCTGTCCTCTACACTTCTAGATGTTACTCGCTCTCTCTGCTCAGATCAAGTATACTGAGCCTACATTGATGGAATACAAAGTTGTTTTGATTGCTGCTCTTGGTATTTATTTATTATGTAAGTGTTGCTGAATAGTAAATCAAATATTATATTGTTGCTACACTGCAGTGTGAAAGTTTTGTGTGTGTGTGTGTGTGTATGTGTAGCTCAGTGTGTCAAACTGTGTTCTGAACAGGGCAGGAAAGGCCAATATTTATTTTTGATGGCAAAATTTTAGAGCAACTAACAAAGCTATTACAAAGCAGCCTGTGTTTCAGAAGTGCCAAGTGGAATGTATAATGGCTTAATGTATTCTATGAATTTGTCATCATTATAATGAATGCACTCTGTATAAAAGTGCATATTTAACATGAAGTATGAAAAGAAGCCATATGTTCATAAAATGCATTAAAACGGAATAGAAAAGCATAGTGGCCCAATCAAATCAAAGGACGAAAACCAAACACTGAGCAATAGATTTATCTTTTGTCATGTACTATTAGTTACTTTACATTTTGTATAAAAATGTGCAATTTATGTTTGTGTAAGCAATATGCTTATAATTTATTTTGGTGACATGAATATATGTACTGTGTTAAAGTGCGTGATATCAAGTGAATTCATAATGAAGTGGTTGTTGTCCTAATGCATGAACGCTATATTGAAAATATGTATGTGAACACTCGCTTCATGAAATAAACCTTGATGTGGTATAAATGAATGATCATGCTGTTAGTAATCAAATATAATTCTTAATGGTTTAGTGTTTATTTTTATACAGATGTAATTTTTTGCAGTGAGGTGCATACTCATTTAACCGGAAAATATTGTAGTTTTGCTTAGCCATGTTCATGTAATTTACAAAGCCAGACAAGTTAAAAAACAAAGGTTTTGCAAACAATATATATATATATATATATATATATATATATAAATAAATAACATCAGACTGGCAAAATGGGTATCTCATTTTGTCACTCCATAATTCAGAAAATACTTAGAACAGACAGAAAACACTATATTTTGACAATTTTGGGGGGATTAAAATGTTGTATATAATCAAGAAAATTATATATGAACAAATCCCTCTGTAAAAACCTTCAGGATATAGGCAGGAATAAAAAATGTAAAGTTTGGTGTGTGTAAGTGCTACTGAAGTGGAGATTTATGGCTCAGTGTAGGAGAAAAAACTCATTTTGAGAAAACTGCCTTTAAAAATGTATTGTAATTGAAATCTATTGACACAAATAGATAAAGTGCTATAAAAGAAACACTTAACAGTGTCTTTTGGATGTTTTCGTTCTACTAGTCTGAAAAAACACTTCATGAAAAACCAAAAAGCCCAAAATCTCAAAATTGACAGGTGCATGAAAAAACAGTGTTTTTGCCTGCAGTGTCTCCCCTTAATTGGTTAAGAAATCAAATACTCTGCCAGACAATAACCAATAATTTGTATTATATAATATTTTTCCTAATTACAATTTTATGATTGGTTTATACAAACACATAAGGCAAAATAGTTTATGTGCTGTAATAAATTGTGTAAATTAGCACTGCATTATTCTTATACTTTTATTTATTTATTACCTGGAAATTACTTGAAATGACCTTTTTAATATAATAAATAAGAATAAAACAAATAAATAAAATAATGAAAGGCCTTGCTATGTCACAGTATCTTAAATGTATTAAACAAAAGCACAGTTTTTACAGCTTTTTTGCTTGTACTCTCCTTAATAGTGCTTATATAATTATCTAATTCCTTCAGCCACAGAAAAAAAAGAGGTTTCTGATTACTGAATTTGCAACAATGAATATGAAACTTAAGTATAATCGAAAGATTGATAATAAATGCCTCATTTTCCAAATTCTTACTATAGTTCACAAAGCCAAATATTAAATTTTCATATCATAAAAGAAAATTGCACAACAATTTATCATTTATATATCTAGAAACCTCCCACCATAACTTCTTTGTATATTCACAATACCAGAACATTATGAGGTTCTCTTTCTGGAAGTAATGAACAAAACGAACAATTTGCATCCATATCTTCAATAAAAATGTTTAGCAGGGTAAAATCTGTGCAGTATCTTAAATGAAATTTCCTTAATTTTATTTGTAATAAGATTAATTAAATCTCCAATTAATATTTCTAATAAACTTAGACCAATAGAAAATAACAGATGGCTTGCTAACAATTTCTGGTAACACTTTATTTTGATGGTCCCTTTTGAACATTCTGTTGACACTAAGTAATGTTGCAACTGCATGTCAACAAACTCTCATAAGAGTATTAGTAGACTGTCTGCTTCATATCTGCTAACTCCTTATTGTGTTGGTCTCCCAACAGATATTCTACTGACTATAAGTAACTTTGTAAGAACGTGTCAACTTAATCTAACCCTAACCCTACCAGTCAACTAACACACTACTAACACTCTAATGAGAGTTAGTAGAAATGTAGGTGCAACTTTACTTATAGTCAATATAATGTGTTAAAGGGACCATCAAAATAAAGTGAAACCCAATTTCTTTTTGAAATAATAAACGTATAGCCTTATTATTATTATTTTTACTTGTTGAAAAACAAATTCTACCACAGAAAGTGTCAGCAGGGTGAAGTAAAGAAACATGTTTAGAGTATTAAATACCTTTACATAAAGACATAATACTAAGAGAGAGCTCCAATTACAGAGGCATATTCTTTCATAAGTCATTAAATACCCCTGAGAATTCAACAGTTATCTTAACAAAAGGATCCAATTATCAAACCAGGTTATCATAAACATACTCTTTTGTTTATACAAAATATTAAAATTATTGTAAATTAACTTCCATCCCAAAAGTGCTTGTTTGTGAAAAGCTGACAATTTAACCAGTAGTTTTTCAATTTTTTAATCACACGTTAACAAAAATGAGAGCAACAATACTACAGCAAGAATAAAAGTCCCGCCCTCTTTCTTTGCGTATAAGTTTGGGCGGTGTTTTGCAAATCTCCCCACACTGTGACGTAGACGTGGGGGCGTGTTTGAATGAGCCGTTTTAGGTGGCCGTGGTCAAGTCTTAACTTTTATAAAGAATATCTCTTTGGTTTTGAGACTTTAGTCTTTGCAACTTCAGGGAGCTTATCTATGCACAAACAGCTTGTAACAAAGAGAAAGGGAAACTTGAAATTGCATCATATGACCCCTTTAATGAGAATTGGTTGACATGTAGTTAAAGTTACTTATAGTTAGTAGAATGTCTAAAGTGGACTATCGAAATAAAGTGTAACCGAAAAAGCTAAATAATCAATATATGAATTAACTATCACAGCTTTTCATATGTAATGTACACAGTTTTTCCAAAACTGTTTTTTACAAAAAACAATTCAACTTGAACAATTACAGTATCTTATTTATTTTACTATCTGAATGAATTGAGGAAGCAACATAGGTAAACCTAGAAATACCTTCCATTTTAGCTAGGAGAGCATGACCTTTAAGAGATAAATACCTCTGTAACAGAATATTAAATCTGCTCTTTACTTTTTTAATCACTTTAAAAAAGTGGTTAAAATTTATTGAGTTTTTTTCCTGTTCATCTTTGGAGAAAGCCATAGATTGGAACTTCCTTTACAGGGATATTACTAATGGATTTGTCATGGCAACAACAATTCACATTTTTGTAAATTAAGGCAAAGACCTGAGGCACTGGAGAAATTTCAATAATTTTGATAGCCGAATGAAATTGACAAGCATTGTTTTAAAAAAAGAGCTGTGTTATCGGCCAACTGACTTATCAGGACAATTCTTCCTTCGACTTGAATTCCTTCTATATTGATTTAATAAAATGACAGAATGCCTGAGCAACGATATGAAAAAGGTTAACAGAAACTGGGCAACCTTGCTTCACACCAAATTTTTGTGTGGTGCCTTGACTTAATTTCACTGAACTATTGCCAAACTATTAAGAGCGTTCATGGCATTGCAGAAATAGGTCCCAAACCCAAAGCGTTCTAAACAATAAAAAAATAAAAGGATGCTCGACGGTGTCAAAGGCTTTAAAAAAAAAATTGAAAAACAATAAAACTATCATCTTTAATAAGGCCAGAATAATTAGTAAGATCCAAGTTTAATATTATTAAATATGTCTCTTTCTCATAAACCCTGGTTGGTTTTCATTAATTATTGAATCTAATACTAATTTAAACCTTTGGGCAAAAACAAAAGCAAATATTTTGTAACCATTATTCAACGGACTAATGGGTCTCCAATTATCAATAAACAGTAAATCTTTCTTGGGTTTAGGAATTAGACAGATTACGCCTTGTGTCGTAGTTGTAGGAAGTTCAGAGCACTTTAAACTTCCAGAATACACTTCAAAAACAGACGGGGTGAGAATCTCAGAGAACTGCTTATAGAATTCAGCAGTAATTCCATCACTACCGGGTGATTAATTTCAAATGTTGAATCGCATCCTTAATTTCAGAAAAAAAGTAATTGGGGAATCACATAATATTTCGAGGGGTGAGAACCAGAAAGGCGTAAGTGACATTTCACCAACTTTACAGGAGAACCAAAACAAAAATTTTACCATAGTTTGACCTGACTTTGTGTACTGATTTCAATTGTTTATAATAAAAATGTGTACACTCATGGTTGACAGTACTTTTGCCAGTAGAAAGAGCTTTCATTTGATATATATATATATATATATATATTTATATATATATAATATATAATCTCCATTTCACCAAAAATGTCACTTGCGCCCTTCTGGTTCTCGCCCCTTGATTTGGTCTAGCACTGTGCTCTGCACTGTGAGGTTAAATCTGTTAGGGTACAGTTAGGGTATGTCGAAAAACTCCCAACTTATTTTCTCCTCCAACTTCAAAATCATCCTACATCGCTGCAGAAGCACCGACCCAGTGTTTACAAAGTAAACATGCAAGGAGGGTCAAGCACCCTTTACAAAAAACAAAAAAAAGGTAAAACAACGATGTAGTACAATCTTGAAGTTGGAGGAGAAAAGTGTTGGAGAAAAGTGTTGTTGAAAAGTGGAGTCATACCCTGTCTTGAACCGTTGTACACAAAGTACGCATGAGCCTCACAGAGCTAGACAAAATGAGAATTTGTGGTTAAAAAGTGTATAAACTTTTTTTTTTTTTTTTTTAAGAAAATTACAGATGGTTTCCCTAGATAAGTTGTGACTGATAAATTCTTTGCGAATGAAGAGAGGGAGACATGAACATCTTGGATGACACGGGGGTGAGTAATTTATCAGGAAATTTTTATTCTGAAAGTGGAGTAATTCTTTTAAAAACTGTTGCTGTCATGTACTGTAGCATGCAAAATACGTATTTAGTTGTGTTTGCTCCGCGCAGCTTGTAGGTCTCCGTCTAACCGGCTAACAGCAATATCTGCTCACTCGCAATTGTCTAGAAATGTGTCGATGAATAGTGAATGTTTGTCGTTGTTATTATTTGGAGTTCTGATAAAGAATAGAGCAATACGTTGGTGTACAAACTGCAGTGCTTCATCAATGCGTTTCTGCATTGGGCTAACGCATATGCCATGGCTGTTTGGGTGTTTACCACCGAGCTGTGGGCTAAGTGCCGATTGGCGTTCCGTTATTGACATGCGCTGCACACAGAAGACCAACCACAACAGACTGGGTCATCAGACCAATCACCACAGATTAGCATCACGCAAAGGAGGGATTTGGAAAAATGTAGTTGCAAATAAATGAGAATTAGTTGACATGTAGTTGACGTAGTTACAAAGTTACTTATTGTTAGTAGAATGTCTAAAGTGGACTATGGAAATAAAGTGTAACCCAAAAACTCCCTTGTCATGTTATGTAAACGCGTAACTTATAACTCCAACCGATTAAAAGTCAGATCAGTACGAAACAAACAGTAGTGTCCATTTTAAAGTCAGCTGGTGAAAGTAAATGCACCCTCCCCTTCTACAAAGATTCTGGCTCCAATAAAATAAGTCGTCTTCCCAGCCGCTTTGAACCTCTGGCCATAGCTTCATTCTTCTTTCATGGTCTCCTTTGGAAAAGTCCTCCCTGAATTCCAAACCGCTGTCAGAAAAGAATTTTTGGCAGCCTTCCAAATGGCATCTCTGTAGGTGTAGAAAACTGCATTATGGTAGCTCTAGGCCTACCACCACCACTTCCCTATTGTGGTTTTTCGAGGTGATGAACAACATCGATCACTTCTGGAAGTTTTTCCTTTTCGCTGGGAAGAACAGCCTGACAAACCTTGACGACTTCAAGACAGATGTTTTTGTCAGCCACCTCCAGAATATCTATAAGCTTCAGGTTATAAGCAACATCTGTAAAGAAACTTGGTGCAAGTACTCAAAACTGCATCTGCTCAGGCTGCCATCTTGGTTGCCCCCAGATAGCGGGATCAAAGCCACTTGAAGGCAAGCCTGCAACCTTTAGCTGAAAAAGTGTAATGGCTAAAGCTAACGCTTCCACTTTGACAGTACGTGGGAAAGGAGACCAGAGGCCGTTTTTTTAAATGGATGTCAATGAAGGAGAGGCTTCACTACGGTGATTAAACCAGCTTTTTAGAGGAAATTTTATTTTATTCATCTGGGCCCGTATTCACAAAACATCTTAAGGCTAAAAGCAGCTCATAACTTAAAAATAATGGCCGTGTCAGTCCTAAATTTAGGACTACTAAATTTTTGCTCTGAGTATTTCACAAATAGTTTTAACATTAAAACTAGCTCCTAAATCTGTGAAATGTTAGGAGTAGTGAAGAGGAGTCCTAAGTCACTAAGATCAAGCCACAACAATCCTAAAATGGCTGTTGCCAGCAATCTGTCTCAGAACGTAAACATTTTAGAAACATTTGATGATGATCTTTTAAAAAGGTATCACCTTTGGTTTTGGAGGTTATCCCTACTCCAAATTTTCCTTTGATATCCTTGTTTTCATTAACCAGTTGGGCAAAAGTAACAGCTCTTCTTGCATCCAGTTTGGTTTTCTTTTTTGTTTGCATGTCTTACTATCAGCCATGATTATTCAACTCCGTTAATTAAAAGGCTATTCATAAGCACACCCGCTAATTGTTTATGTGAAGCATACATGTAAGAGGCTAACAATTAGCTGAACATAAACTTGTTTAATTAGTGACACTTAGCCTGCATTTTTAAATCTTTATTTGAATATGGCAACATAATATAGCGCTTCTTCTGTATTTCTATGAATAAATCTCTTACAGAGACTATCAGCCAATCACTGTGTGCGTAGTTAGTAAGCATGCTGACATCATCCACAGCAGCAAGGTCAACCCAGCCCTTAAGCTTACTAAGGAATAGAGAGAAGTCTTAAGCTAAAAGTTTGTCTCAGCAGCTTTGTGAATAGGTTTTAAGAGAAAACTCTTAGCTGAAAACTTTTACTGCTAATTAGGAGAACTCTTAGTGGTAAGATAAAATGTTTTTTGAACACGGGCCCTGATGTTTTGAGCACATTATGTATGGAGATTTAAATTTGATTTAAATTATTTCTCATCTTTGCAGTGTGATTGCTATCGGGGAAAGATGTGCAGTCAATGAAGCCTGTGGTTGGGGAAGAAGTACTGACATCAGATGACTTGTTGTACCTGGAGTTCTTCCAGTAATTTGAGAGAAATTTTGTTTCCCAGGGTAAGTATAGCAACAGGAATGATACAAAAGAATATCGTCTTAAGGCACTTTCACACCAAAAATGTAACGCATCTATTCAGTTGTTCTCACCAAGCTCAAAACAAAATGTTCTCAAATCGCTGTGTGTAATATCATAGAAATATATAAATATATCCCATAATAAAAAAAATAAAAAGGTATGTACTTCTAAACAAAAGGAAAAAATGAAATTTTGACATTTTTTGAAAAGGCATTCCAAGATGTAGGTGAGTTTGCTTATTCATGAGAACAGATTTGGAGAAATTTAGCATTGTATCTCTTGCTCACCAATGGATCCTCTGCAGTGAATGGGTGCCGTCAGAATGAGAGTCCAAACAGCTGCTAAAAACATCACAATAATTCACAAGTAATCCACACCACTCCAGTCCATCAATTTATGTCTTGTGAAGTGGAAAGCTGTTTGTTTTTTTTACACTGTGATTCATCAGATCCTCCTGTCCACCCTCTCATTACTGGGCATCACAGGGATTCCACTTTGCTTGTTTGAATCCTATCTCACTGGTTGGTCTTTCAGGGTGGCTTGGGGAGGGGTGGTATCCAAAGCACATCAACTGGTCACTGGGGTTCCTCAGGGATCAGTTCTTGGATTCATCGTCTTCTCCATATACACTACATCACTGGGTCCCATCATACAGGCACATGGTTTCTCCTACCATTGCTATACTGATGACACACAGCTCTATCTTTCATTTCAACCAGATGATCCAATGGTAGCTGCACGGATTTCAGACTGCCTGGCAGACATCTCGGCATGGATGAAATATCATCACCTACAGCTCAAAAACCTGCCAAAGACTGAGCTTCTTGTCTTCCCTGCCACTCCAACTCTATAGCATAATTTCAACATCCAGCTAGGTCCATCAACAATTACCCCATCAAGTTCGTTCAGAAATTTTAAAGCTGACTTCCAAAGACCACATTGCAAAAACTGCTCGATCTTGCAGGTTTGCATTGCACAACATCAGAAAGATCAGGCCCTTCCTTTTGATTCCTCATGGTACCATCACAGAAAGGCACAAAATCACTTTCCAGAACATTTTTGTTCACCATTCCTGGCTGGTGGAGTGATCTTCCCATCGCCATGCAGAATGCTGAATCCCTGACAGTTTTCAAGCGACAACTGAAAACTCATCTCTTTTGTCACTATTTGACTTCATCTTAAAAAAAACCCCAACAACTTTGCTTTCTTTTTCCTTAATGCAAGCACTTCCTGTGCTTATTTGCCTCTTAATGATGAATCGCTTATTGTATTCCTCAATTGTAAGTCACTGGATAAAAGTGTCTACTAAAGTATAAATGTAAATGTAAAAGTAGTGCTGTCAAATGATTAATAATTAATATAAATTATATGAATATAAATATAGACATGTAAATATTTTCAAAATATATACTGTGTGTGTGTGTATATATACATAATAAATATGCACAGAACACACACACATTATGCAAACAAAAACTTTTATTTTGGATGCGATTAATCATAATTAATCGTTTGACAGCACTGTATAAATGTAATGTTACATTTCTCCAACAAACAACTCATCCCCATCTTTGATGGCATGAGGTTGATATCTAATATATAGAAATATATAGAATTATGTGAAAGGCAACAGGCTGCACTATTGTATAACTTAAGAATGAGCCTAACATGTTTTGTGCCACAGGTGCACATGAGAACTTGAAACACTGGACATTGGCTGGTAGCTGTTGAGAATGCTGAAGAGGATTCCTCAAAGCACTCTGGCCGAGATTTATCCCCGAGTCTGCAAACATTAGTCTTCCTTCCTAACTTGTATATTCACTTTGTTTCTCAATCAGCCGTGACTGTGTCCTCTACACTTCTCACTCTCTCTGCTCAGATCAAGTACACTGAGTTTAAATTGATGGAATACAAAGTTGTTTTTATTGCTGCTCTTGGTATTTATTTATTATGTGAGTGTTGCTAAATAGTAAAGCAAATATTGTATGAATATTGTTGCTACACTGCAGTGTGGAAGACAAATCTATTAGTATCCATCACAAAACAGTCTGTTTCTGTATTTCAGAAGTTCCAAGTTGAATGTATATAATGGCTTAATGTATTCTATGAATTTTTCATTGTTATAATGAATGCACTATATATAAAATTATATTTATCATAAAGTGTGAAAAGAAGCCATATGTTCATAGAACGCATTACAAAGGAATACAAAAGCATAGTGGCCCAATCAAATCAAAGGATGAAAACCAAACACAGAGCAATAGATTTATCTTTTGTCATGTACTGTTAGTTAGTTATTTTAAATTTTGTATAAAAATGTGTAATTTATGTTTTTGTAAGCTTAAATTATTATAATTAGTTTATTGTAATTTATTTTGGTGCCATGAATATACGGTGTTAAAGTGTGTGTGATCATGTGAATTGATGAATAAATGAAGTGATTGTTGTCCTAATGCATGAACACTATATTGAAAATATGTATGTGAACACTCACTTCACGAAATAAAACTTGATGTGGTATAAATGAATACTCATGCTGACAGTAATCAAATACAATTCTTGACAGTTTGGTCTTGATTAATTTCTATACTGATGTAATTTGTGCAAAAGGGTACTAGAGACTTTACAAAATACAAGGTGCTTCTCATTAAATGTGCATATTCATTTCACCAGGAAATTGTGTAGTTTTGCTTAGGCTTGTTTATGTAGTTTGCTAACTCAGATAATAAGTAATAATTAATAATAATGATTGTTTTTTAATCTCCAAGTAATTTAGTATAACTTTCAAATCATATCACACAGCCTATTTGAAAGAAATATAATTAGCACATAATCCAATAAATACAATTTATATATATACAGTCATGGCCAAAAATATCGGCACCCTTGGTAAATATGGCACCCTTCATCCAAAATCACTCCAGACCCTTTAGATTCCCAGCTCCATGTTGGTGGTGCTTCTCTTCAGTTCACCCCACTCATTTTCTATAGGGTTCAGGTCAGAGAACTCAAATGCCCTTAGCAGAAGCTTGGTTTTGTGCTCAGTGACCCGTTTTTGTGTTGTTTTTGAGGTTTGTGTTTGGATTATTATACGGTTAGAAGATCCAAACATGGCCATTATAAGATTTCTAACAGAGTCAGTCACTTATTGATTTTTTATCTGTTGGTATTTGATAGAATCCATGATGCCATGCGTCTAAACAAGATGTCCAGGACCTCCAGCAGAAATATAGGCCTACAATATCAAAAATACAGCAGTATATTTCATTGTACACATGGGGTACTTTTTACCCCTGTGTTCACCAAACCCATCGTGAATGTTTGCTGCTAAAAAGTTCATTTTTTGGTTTCATCTGACCATAGAAGCCAGTCCCATTTGAAGTTCCAGTCAAGTCAAGTCAAACTTTATTAAGATCCCTTACGGGCAATTTAGATGCAGCAAGAATCAGAAACACAGCAGACCCATACAATACATTCCAAAACATAAATACATAAAAAAATCTATAAATAAAATACAGTAAGTACAGTAAATTTCCCTAACAGATTCCTTAAAGACCATTTAACATCCGAATTGCACAGGGAACAAACAAGTATTTGTATCGGTTACTTTTCATCTTTGGTAGTCTATAACGAGAACCTGAAGAAAATTAAAAACAGAAAATGGTCACTGTCCAGGAGCACAGATTGGGCCCGACTCAAAACATTTCTATTAAACAAAAATGACAAACTTCTTTGTTCTTTGCCTATAATCTTCCCACTAAGAGTAACTATTCTATTTAATGCTCCAAAACAGCAGCTAATAGAAAAGGACAGCACCGGCTCAATATAAGACTTATAGAACAATTCCATCATTGTCATATCTTCATTGAATGATCTTAATTTTCTTAAACAGTATAGGTGCTGCTGTCCCTTTTTACATAATATCTCTGTGTTCACATCAAAACACAATCTGTTATCAATAGTGGTGCCTAGGTATTTGTAACTGTCCACACAATCTACATTCTCACCACTAATAAGGGTAGCCTGGGAAGAATGTGGTTCTAAAGTCGATGATCATATCTTTTGTCTTGGACACAT
The DNA here is from genome assembly GCF_012432095.1 of Onychostoma macrolepis. Lineage (NCBI taxonomy): Eukaryota > Metazoa > Chordata > Actinopteri > Cypriniformes > Cyprinidae > Onychostoma > Onychostoma macrolepis. Next base: position 15,751,100 of record NC_081164.1, on the reverse strand, counting down.
TCAATTGCAAACAGGCATCATCACACCATTTCATAAAGTCATCAACCACTGGACCATGACACGTTTCGTTATTTTCCAGAAGACTCATGATGACTGTATCATCAGCAAACTTTAAGAAAAATATATTGCTGTGTTTACTTATACAATCATTTGTATATAAAATATACAATAAAGGAGACAAAACACAGCCTTGAGGAGTTCCTGTAGATGTTGTCAAGGGAGATGAAAAACTACCATTAACTCTCATTCTTTGAGTTCTGTCAGTTAATTCTGTGTCAAATGTATCATATTCTGGTTATAGAAATCATGTCCAAAATTATACTTTACAAGAGTGTGTAAAATTCGGACCATGTGACCAGATAACAAACACCCCTAAGATAATAGAGGAACACCCCTAAGATAATAGCTTCTTCTTCTTTTTGCCACCGCGTTTTGACGCTGCTTTTTAGCGTTCTTTGAGCGTGCTCTGGCCTGCAGGCCAGTTGCTACTTAACACCACGATGAAAAGGAAAACCACCTAGTCTCGTTACACCCTTTCTTTCTTTTATTTTAGTTTATTTTCCGTTGTGAGTTTCATGTTCTCAGTTTAAGTTTCCTCAGCCAACGCCCAAGACATCCCTTCAACAATTACTGAACTTCCAGCCAATCACCAACTCGGGAAAACCCCTTTCCTGCAAAGACGACAACGACAGAAGGGAATCCCTGTAACACAAAGGCAACGCAAGCAAGTAACCTTCAGGTCTAACTGAACTGGTGCATTTAATATAAATTTTAGCCTCACTGAGAAACTCAATGCAAGGGTTAATTAAGTGATTGATGGTTGTTCAGGTCTATGCAATAGCACATATTGCTATAAACTTGGGATTTCACGTTCTCATTCTCTAAACTCATCCTTTCTCTCTTTCTGCAATGTGTGAATGTGTGAATGCGTGTGTTCATGTGTTATATTAGTTTATGTCTTAGGTTTATATAAATAAAGTCTTATTTATATTGAAAAGAGAAGTGTCTTGTGTTTTGTGCTTACAAGTTAATGTCTTAATCTGACGATCTTGTTACTGTGCTTATTAATAGTGTTTTCACTATATTTTGGATTTTAATGTCCAGTGCAGAATTAATGTTATATGGCTCGTTCAGTGAATCGCTGGCCGACTCAGTGATCAGCCGGAAAACAGTGATTCTGTTCAAATTCCCTATAAAATCATAAATGATTCCCTTTGAGCTAAATTAAATTATTTCTATGTATAAACCCTACACATCCTCGACACCTCGCTGTATTCTATAAGCGAACTGAAGGGGGTTTAAAAGATTTTTTAGTTTTAGCCAACAAATCTTCTTTTACCAATTTCTCAAAGCATTTCATTATAAGAGATGTTAGTGCTATTGGCCTAAAATCATTTAGCGTTACTACATTTACTACACCACAATAGCCTGTTTCCAAAAAAAGTTGAGCCAACTTAAAATTTTAAGGTAACCAGCTTCAGCAGATTTTTGAGTTTGCTCAACTTTTTTTTGTGGGAGATTCTCAAATTTTTGTTGTATAAACTTAAAACGACAAGTTGAGAAGGCTCAAAAATCTGCTGAAGCTGGTTGCCTTAAAATTTTAAGTTGGCTCAACTTTTAGACTCCATTTTGGGACCAAATTCAGGTGCATCAAAGCGTAGATAAAACCTATTTAGTTCCTCAGTCAACTGACTACTAGAGTCATACCCAGGTAACTGAATTCTCTTAGTCTCACACACTTTAGATCCAGTTATAACTGTCATCCCTTTCCAAACTGACCCCAAATTATTTCTACTCAGCTGTTTCTATAGGTTTATTTTATAATTTAACTTTGCTTTCCTCACTTCCATTTTAATCTCTTTCTGCAATTCCAATCTTTTTACCAAATCGCCCTCATAAAATGCTCTACATCTTTCATTCATAAGTGCTTTCAAGGATTTTGTGAACCATGGCTTATTGTTAGGGAAAATTTTGACAGTCTTACAGGGGATGAGCATATCTTCAAAGTGTCAGTCCTCTGTCGTGTGTGTCATGTGTTCCCGCCTCTTGTTTCCTTATTTGGTCTTGTTCCTGTCCTAGTTCTGTGTGATCATTAGTTTATTCAGTTCAGGTGTGTGTAATTATCTGTGATTGTCATGTGTATTTAGTTCCTGCCTGTTTAGTTAGATTCTGGTCTACTCGTTATTCCCTGGTGTTCCTGTCTGTGTCAACCTTGTCCTGCCTTGTCCTGCCTTGTCCTGCCTTGTCCTGCCTTGTCCTGCCTTGTCCTGCCTTGTCCTGCCTTGTCCTGCCTTGTCCTGCCTTGTCCTGCCTTGTCCTGCCTTGTCCTGATGTCAGCATTAAAGATGTCATCATATTTTGAAGTTTATCCTCGTCTGCGTGTTCCTCGCTCCTCCCTGCTGTGTGCACCGTGACACAAAGAAGAAAATATAACTACTAACAACATCTGAGAGTTCATCTATATCTAGGCAAGACCATTCCAGGCATCCTTTCAAAGATGCAGTAGACTCCTTGGACCACACTCTAATATTCTTAGTTTGTGGTTTTTCTCTTTTTAAAACAGCTTTATATACTGGGACAAGCAGGACAGTATTATGGTCCGCCGCCCCCACAGGAGGCTTAACAACAGACTTATATGCACCTTTAATTGATCCATAGCAAAGGTCAAGAGTCTTATTAAAACGTGTGGGGCAGGAAACATATTGATAAAAGTTCTGTAGGCACTGCTTCATGGAACATTTATGAAAATCACCCATAATTAAATTCAGGGCATCTGGAGATATGAATTGCAGTTTGTGCACAACACTACCAAGAGTCTCTGCTGCATTTGCTTCGTTTGCCCTCAGATGAATATAAACCACGGTAACGAAAAGTTGTGGAAATTCCCGAGGGAGGTACTGTGGCCGAAGTGATACAGAGAGTAATTCAATATCTTTAGTACACACACTCTCTCTCACAGTAACAGAACTGCACCACCTCCTTGCTTTTTCCCCGTAACTCCAGGGCAACGATCGGTACGAAAAGGGATGCCAAACCCATCAATAGTTACAGAATTATCAGGGTCACTGTTTTTTTAACCATGTCTCAGTAAGAGCCAAGATACAAGCATCCTTATAACCATGTTGAAAACGTACCATTGCCTGCAGATCGTCGATCTTACTTCTGAGGGACTGGACATTAGTCATGATGATAGACTGGAGAGGAGACCGGTTTAGCCGAGACTTTCTCAGTCTAACCCGTACCCCTCCTTTCTTCCCTCTCTTCTGCATTTTATGAGGGTTATGATCCCATCTAGTAAGCAATCCGTTGTTATGAACACCGTTTCCATGCGGCGAACGTAGATCTACAGGATGACGAATGTTGTAAGGCCAATGCCATTGAAGAAGAAACTCTCTGTCGTACTGGATCCTCAACGGTTGTTTAGCTGGTGATGCATTCAAACATGCGGGAAGGAGGAATAAAGCCCATAATAGGACAATAGACAGTACATCCATTTGGCTTTTGTTGGTTTTCAACAACAAAGTCCAGAGCAAGTGCAAAAAAACGAGACTCAACTATTTTCTGCAATTCTCCAGCTGTGGTCCTTGGAGAGTCTTTAGCCACTCAAACTCTCCTTCTCACCGTGCATTAGGATGATATAGACACACGTCCTCTTCCAGGCAGTTTCGTAACATTTTATGTTGATTGGAAATTCTTAATTATTGCCCTGATGGTGGAAATGGGAATTTTCACTGCTCTAGCTCTTTTCTTAAAGCCACTTCACTAATTTGTGAAGCTCGATTATCTTTTGCTGCACATCAGAAATATATTATTTGGTTTTTCTCATTGTGATGGATGATTAAGGGAATTTGGGCTTTGTTTTCCCTCTTATTTATATTTCTGTGAAACAGGAAGCCATGGCTGGATAATTTCATGTTCATAATCAACCTAGAGTGCTCAAAATTGTGAATATGAATGGGAATATACTTCAGAAATATTTTACTCATAAGAATTTCTAGGGGTTCCTATAATTGTGTCCAATGTGTATTTGAGAAAAAACATTTATTTCATAATGATATTTCCCCCCATTTTAAATTCTTATTATCCAATTTTTTTTTTAAATGAAAGATCAAAAGGATTAACAATGCAGACTAACTTTCACAGCCTTCTTTGATCATATTTACCAAGGGTGCCGATATTTTTGGCCATGCCTGTATATATATATTAGTGCTGTCAAACGATTATTTGCGATTAATCACATCCAAATAAAAGTTTTTGTTTACATTATCTATGTGTGTATACTGTGTGTATTTATGTATATAGAAATACAAACACATGCATGTATAGATTTAAGAAAATTTTGTTTATATATTAAATATATTTATATAATTAAATAAGATAAAATATAATTATATAAATGTATATACATGTAAATATTTTTAAAATATATACTGTATATATTTTACTGTAAAAATATATACATAATAAATATACACAGTACACATACATATATTATGTAAACAAAACTTTTATTTTGGACGCGATTAATCGTTGACAGCACTAATATATATATATATATATATATATATATATTAGTTACTTTCATTATGTAACGTTTACATAAAATACCCCATCCATATACCTTGTACAAAATATACCACAATATATATATATTGTGGTACATTTTGTACAAGGTATATGGATGGGGTATTTTATGTAAACGTTACATAATGAAAGTAATGTTCTGGGATTAATTAGCTGCTTTAGAATGTTTAAACTGCAGAGGTTATCAGAGGTTTCACAAAACAAGCATCAATTATCTTTTAATGACCAGTTTCCCAGGTGAACAATATTTCATGTAATTAGTCATTTGCTCTAATTGGACTGGTGAAGGCTTATAAAATACACGTACCGCCAGCTGCATGTATGTTTGGATTTGTAGATTATGTGGAGGGGTTTGAGAACGTGAACATTGGGGTTGTTGTACTTGTGGCTTTTCGTGATGTATCAAGGGTGGAAAAGGTGAGTTTGATTCAATCTGTGTTTGTGAATGATTCTGTAAACATTTATTAATTACCTACATATTTTAATTTGTAGGTTACCCTTGCTAGTAGTTTTTTTTTTTTAAACTATTTTGTAAGAATGCTGATGGATTTAAAGGTTAGATGTTTCTCTTTTTCCTTTGTCTTGCAAGGATGCATGTTTAGTGGGGCTTGTGTGAATTCTTCTGTTTTGTTTAATTCTATAGGTAGAGCTTATGCCAATGCCCATCAGTGGGGTCAGCCTTCTGACACTTTCTCACCTTGTACGGTCCAGTCTTCTATGTCAGAGGCCCATATGACTGGGACTTTGCCTGTTGAAGAAGTGGGCTCTGGTTTGTTCCCTAACAAAGCCCTGAAAAGCAGGTCAAAGATTAATGTACTCCAGTTTGTCAAAGGTGGTTCTAGCAGCTATCAGTCAACTTTCCCTGCCCAAACTGCTCCAAGCAGCTGTTTCTACTTCCTTGCCTCTGCTGCCAGTTCAACAGCCTTCAAGCAGTTTGATGTCCTCTGGATCAACCATTTCAGGTGTTGCTAGTGGATTAAGTTTAGAGGCCCAGTATGCTGCAAGTGGTTCCGGACCCCTCGTTTCTAACCAAGGAGAGCGTAGTAGCGACCCTGCCGAGCTTGGTGTTTCTGGCCAGTCCACCAGTGATGGTTTGTATGCGTCCAGCTCCCATGAAACTTCTCTTCAATCAGCAGAAGCCTCTTTGCCTGTGTTCTCTCAGGAGTGTTTCCCTTACAGCAGTTCATCTGCTCCAGGTGCAACTTCCACTTCTCGAGGTAGCCCTGTACTACTTTCAGAAAGTTCGGGTCAGCCTGTATTTTCTCAGGGGGAAAGTCGCTACAATGGTTTGTCTCAAGGTGCCTCTAGTCGGAATACCCCAGACTCCAATACTAAACTCAGTTCAACCATTTATAGCCAGTCTACTGTGGACCAGAGTTCTCCCAGTCTGTTTAGTTCCAGCTCTCAGGGTAATTCTGGCGTGTTAGCTTCTGGTTCCTCCTTGGCAGGGCTTCGTCGTCTTGTAGACTTGTCTTCCAAATCTTCTACCCTTAGTGGTATCTAGCCAGTCTATTAGTGGTCCAAGCTCCCCTAGTCTGCATGTAGTTAGCCCTCAGAGCAGTTCTGATTCCAAGTCAACAGATGCTGCTGCATCTCCATGCACTCAGGGCAGTGTCTCTTACAGTAGCTTTTCTAGCCAGGCTCAAGGCTCTGCCACTTCTCAGGGCAGCTCTGGGGCTGAGTTGTCGGCAAGTTCTGCCCAATCTGTACCCACTCAAGAAGGGAGTAACCATTACAGTGGTGTGTCCCAGTCTCTCACTGCCTCTAGTCTGTATACCGCAGGATCCCTGCTGTCTAATAGGCTTGCAGCTTTACCCCTGGGGGCTTCTAGCCATTCAACAAGTCCTCAAAGTTCACCTAGTGTGTCTACGTCAAGCACCCAGAGTAGGTCTGGCACTCAATTAGCAACTTCTAGTCGCTATGTCCCTATACAGGGGGGTAGTAGCTCTACTAGTTTTTCTCTCAAGCCTCCGGGCACTCTGGTTCAGTATGCTCCTGCATCCCCTACCAAATATGGAAGCACTCCCACGTCTTCACCCCAAGCTAGTTATAGCCAGACCACAAGTAGTGGATCTTCGTATAGACCGGTTTCACAAGTTGGTTCTCTAGCTCAAACTGGAGCTTCTGATCGGTTTACATCTCCGGGAGGGAACTATTACAGTGGGTTGCTTCCACAGTCTCAAGCTACCTCTAGTCTGCATGCTCTTGGCTACTACATGCTTATTTCCTCACCCCAAAAGAGTTCCAGTCAGTCTGCCAGTGTCTTGAGTTCCCGTAAGCAATATGGTTCTGCCTCTCAGGGCAGTTCTGGGGCTCAGTTTGGGGCCTCTACTGGTTTTGGCTCGCAGGGAATGAGCACCACTTGCAGTGGTTCTGTCCAGTCTCAAGGTACCACGGGTCAGTTTGCCACTGGCTCTCCATCTCCATATGATAGGTTATATTGCAAGTGTGCGCTGTCACCCCAAGGTGTAGATGGTCAGTCTCCTACTGTTCAGAGTTCACATAAGCACTTCACCTCTAGCTATGGCACCCAGTCAGGGTCTTCTACTACCTTCACCCTGCAAGGAAGTATTGCCTAAGATGGGTCACTACAGCCTCAAGGTACTGCAAGTCAATTTGCCCCTTTGTCGTCTCACTCTTATCCAAGTGTATCATACCTATCCCAAGATGTTGTCAGTCTACTACAGTTCAGGCTTCTCGGAAGCAGTTTGCTTCTACTTGCATAGGCAGCTCTGGCACCCATGGAGGATCAACTGCTCCCTTCACCCTGCAGGGAGGCACTACTAATGGTGGATCACCACAAGATGCCGCAAGTCAATTTGCCCCTGGATCTAAATCCTCCTATGCAAGTGCATCACTGTCCTCACCCCAAGCTGGTCCATCTACTACTGTTCAGGGTTCTCTGAAGCAGCTTACCTCTACCTTCACAGGCAGCTCTGGCACCCAGGGAGGATCATCTGCTCCCTTCACCCTGCTGGGAAGCACTGCTTCTGGTGGATCATCTCAGCCTCAAGATACTGCTAGTCTGTTTATCCCTGGGTCTTCATCCCCATATGCAAGTGTGTCATTGTCCTCATCCCAAGGTGTTGCTAGTCAGTCCAGCCAATCATATCAAGACTATTCTGTGTCCCAAAGCCAGAAGTCTCAAAGATGGCAGCCTTTAGTCACTCGTTGGACACAAGGCATTCGGACCTCAGATGCTGCTGCTTCTCAGGGTAGCTCTTCATCTCAAAGCTCTCCAATGCAGTCATCTTCCCTGTCATCTGCAGGGGGCTCATCAAGAGTTTCTGGCCCATTTGTTTCTGCACAGAGTAGTAGCACCAGTTACGATGGCTCTTTCACATCTCAAAGACTCTCTACCAAGTATACCCCTGGGTCCCAGCTCTTGCCCTATGATCCAAGTGTTGCTGGTCAAGGTACATCCAGTGCTTTAGCTTCTGAGGTCTTGAGTAGCTACAGTTCAAAGAACAACCAGAATGCTCCTGCTCCATCCCGCAGCTCTTCCTCAAACAGCTTCTCTGTCAAGGGCTGAAAGACTCCCGTAAACTGCTGCATGATGCAAATGTCTTTCAGAATTCAAACTCCAATAAGTGCTCTAAATTTCCCCCTTGTTAAGTGTTGTAATACTTGCTGGTTTATTTACTGTAACTGCTTTTAAACCGTACATGGCACCCTTTAACAAACTTTTGACAATGGGCTTCACGTTTTCATAGAATCCTTCAAAGAGCAAAAACTCAGTTCTTAATTGTTTGCAGTGTATTCAAATAAAAGGATTACGTGCTGAGATACTAGCAGTCTTTTTCTTTTTTTTTTTTTTTTTTTTAGTTCCTTGCGTAACACACTTGAATCTACTCAGTTAAATTAGTGAATCTGAGACAAACCATTTACTTCGGTGGTAGTTCATAAATATTCGGAGGATATACAAGATCAGACAACACAAGTCAAAGTCTCCATACAGTCAATCATAATATAATTGACCAACATAGTGGGGGGGAGAGAATACATGGATTTGAATACTAGATTGAAATCTTTCCTCAAACCATTTGGTTGTGCAGTGTTAAGAGAAATTCAAGTTTTCAAAAACAGTTCTGTGTAAACTATATATATATATATATAAAAATTGAACTTGTGGGAAAAGGTGTCCATGTTCAGGCTAGGAATGCATGTGTGCAGGTGCATAGCATTTCTTTATAAAGTGACCACCTACTTGCTACTGATATTAACAACAGAGCTATTCATTTCAACTTAGTATTTCACCAAATTTTACTTTTTTTTTTTTTTTTTTTGGTAATTGCAGTATATTAATGTGTGGCTAGGGGCACTTTAAAAATAAAGTAAAGTGATATTGGAATATGTCCAATCTTGGTGCTAAAATATCAGTGATCTGTATCAATCTCATATTTTCTTCATTAGTGCAACACCTCTTAAAAAAAATCTGACTGGATAGCATAACAGTAGCTTTTGTATAAAATAATCTATGATAACTAAAGGCAGGCCTGGTTGTGAAAATAGACTATGCTGCAGCAGCGACGTCATCCAGTAGAAAATGTTATTTATACCACAGTAGATTTAATGAGTGGTCACAGGTCTGCATATATTATAGAATATATGTAAAATAATTATATTATAACATATTATAGAATGGTTAAGCAGCTCATTCAATCAGAATCAACTGTACATTTTATAATGTGTGTGTGTTTTACTTAACTTTTACTTTGTTCATGCTAATGTTATCTTTTGGTTTGTGTCTGTTGCAAATAAAAAGAGAATATATGTATGTGTGTGTGTATATGTATATATATATATATAAGAAAAGGTAATTAATTGTAGTCTGTGAGATATTAGATTTCAGTTTTAATCTTTGGACTCATTTTCTCAAATTCCACTGTTTTATTTCATTTGTCCACTGCCTAAAACAGTTGTGCATGACATTGATGCTACCACAGAGTGGCGCTGTGGTCATTAAAATCATAAAGTAGTCATGAAAAGACTAATAAAGAATCCATTTCTCACTGGGCTGCCCTTTGAGACCATTTCTGAGACATTTTAGTGGGCAACAGTTTGGATAAACATGGAACTATATGTATGAAATTATGCAGCTCTCTACTATTGATGAAAAAACATTATGAGAACGTTAACACCTGACAATACTGATAACACTGTACAATGAACAGAGAGAACAGGAGACAAATCCAAATTCCGGAGGCGGAATCCTAAATATCTCTGTGTATAGGTTTGACAATTGTGATCTGGTTCAGCCCTGTTTTCTCATTTTCATGTAATGCTCCTCTGTCAAAATTTTGCTTTACAGGGCATGTAGTGTATGTTTTCCTTTCTGTCCAGCTGTGTGTATGAAATTGCTGGCGACTGAAATGTGTGAGTTCAGTGTTTGAGGCCATTTCCTGATAGAAATGGAATATTATTTCCATGTGTTTGTATCTAAAATTACAAAGTCATGGAAATAGTTTTGTCATTTGCACAGGAGAGACCAAAGTTAAGGTGTTAGGCATAACGCATAATGCCAATTTCAACACAACCCTAACAAAATGTATCACAAAAAGTACCAAAGGTTATGATGAGATATCAAGCATGTTGGTGGAGGGTGATGATTTACTGTAGGCTTGTTTTGCAGCCAGAGGATCTGGACAGCTTCCTGTCATTGAGTCCACCACTCCTCTGTATACCAAAGTATTCTAGGTACAAATTTGAGGCCATCTGTCCAACATCTAAAGCTTGGCTGAAATTGGTTGTACAACAGGTCAATGACCCCAAGGACATCAGAAAGTGAACGGCTAAAAATTAGAAGTCATTTTTATGAAATCAAAGTCCACCCAAAACTAAATATTCTTTCAACATTTACTCACCCTCATGTGGTTACGAGTATGAGTTTATTTCTTCTGTGGACACAAACTGAGATTAAATTGTTGCTGAATAGTAAAGCAAATATTTTACGAAGATTGCATTAATAAAAATTAGAAGTCATGGAATAACCAGGAAAACCACAACCCCATTGTGACATGCTGAGGGATAGTACACCCTAAACTAAAAATTCTGTCCACTCCCTCATGGGGTTCCAAACATGTATGAGTTGTTGTTGTTGTTTTTTCTTTTTCTACTGACACAAAATGAGATTGAATTGAATTTGGATTGTATTTAAATTTCCACACATCTTCACTTTTTTTTTTATTTCCCTTGGTTAAATAATGATGAAGCATATCAAGTTATGTGTTGTTTGTCACCTTAAATTTACAATTTTTACCTTATTTGTAATACCTTAATAATTAATATAACACAATAATGATAAGAGGGTGGACTTTTTCATTCCATTGCCCTAATTCTTAAAGGAACAGTTCTCCCCAAAATTAAAATTTTCTAAAAATGTATTCACCCTCAGGCCAATCAAGATGTAAGTTTATTCTTCTGAAAAGATTTGTTGAAATTTAGCATTACATCACTTGCTCACTATCCTCTGCAGTGAATGGGTGCCTTCAGAATAAGAGTCCAAACAGCTGATAGAATCATCACAATAATCAAAACAGAAACAAACAGAGTCCAGGGTGGAGACGATGGAGGGAGGAACTAGACAGAAGACAGAAGGGACTTGGAGCAGGCGGACCCAGGCCACAGCCATAACGGTGACCCACGGTGGAGCCGACTGAGGGAGGAGCCATGGTGGAGGAGCCTGAGGTGGAGAGCCAATGAGCCAGAGTGATGAGGAGGATCCGGAGGGCTGAGGTGGAACAGATGACTCAGGCGACCGATGCGGAGGCGGGGATCCGGAAGGCCGCTGTGGAGCCGGAGCGACAGAGGACAGAGGAGGAGCTGAAGTGAAGAAGGAGCCTGACAGAGCTGGCGGGACGAGGTGTAGCCAGAGGAGTGGAGTCCCAAGGCGGATGGTTGACAACAGACCAAGGCGGAGCTGGTCCATGGTGGAGAGGAGGGAGCTAGCTGGTGGAGCCGCTGGGTCAATGGGCCGAGGCGGAATCCTGCACTCTGAGGCTGGAGGTGGAGACGGGATCCTCCAACCATGGCACCGATGGAGACTGGCGGATCAGCAGTGATCCCACCGCACAGATGGTGGGCTGAGGGTGAGTACATTGTAAAAAAAAATTGGTTGCCGGAATTCTACCGTGAAAAATACGGTAACAACATTTTAGGCTCTACGGTTTTAACTTAAATTTACAGTTAAATACCGTAATTTCATTGACTGATATAATGTTAACATACCAACCTATTAAAGTACTGACATCTGTTTTGTACCTTTGAAATACACTGATAACCACCAAATGCAGGTGGTGATGAGAAAGTCACATGATGAACCAAAGCCCATCACAAGCAGCTCTTAAATAATAACATATATAGAAGGTGCACAGTGTTGTTCACAAACACCATCATGGTGAGACTCATTAAACTGAAATATGCAATAAACATTAATTTAACAACATTAGATGTAACATACAACCCTAATAAACATAACTGATAAGAAAAAAACTAAGAAGAAACATGGTTATTTCAAAGAAAAAACATCAAATTCAAACAAAATTTGAAATGCAACGCAGAGAATTCTGGGAACGTCAGTTTACGGTTTTTCCCTGTAAATTTTACAGAAACTTACCGTTAACCATTTAACAGGTTTTTACTGTAGCATTTTCACAGTTTTTTTACCATTAAAATCACAGTCATTTTTTACAGTGTAGAGGGGCTGCCAGACGAAAGCGGGGGAGGAGGCAGGAGCGGGCAGGTGGGTGGGCATTTGTGAGCCTCCAGGCTCTCAGGGCTGCACTCTGGAACAAACGCCCTCCGAGGGCTGCCACTGGGAACCGACACCCTCTCCTGGCTGGACTTGGAAACAGGAGCCCTCTCTGGGCTTGAATCGGGATCTGAGGCCCTCCCTGGGCCAGACGTGGGAACAGCAGCCCTCTCTGGGCTTGATGTGGAAACAGGAGTGACAGAGGGCTCCGACGGAGGAGGGTGGAGAGGGGGCAGGTTGACATAAATCCCCAAACACTCCTTCTGAGCTCCACAGTTCCAGATCCACACTCAGCTCACAGGACAGTCTCCAGACACCGGATAATCGCTTCCCTCCAGCTCAGTCCGGTGCTGTCTGGGAGGTCGATGGGGCGATGGCAGTTGGCCCGATCCAGAACAGTGAGTTCAGCACAGCGTCGCTGAACGCTGTTAAAATGGAGAGCTGGCTGAACTCAACCGCATACTCCAGGAGGGGAAGGTCCTTACGGGCAAGGGAGGTAAACATTGAGGCGAGGGAATCCATGGGGAAAAAAACAAACGAAATACTTTCAAAAACGGAAACAAAATGGGGGGAAAACACGCCACTAAACTTTTTGTCAGTCCGATGTTCTGTCAGGGTTGCCTACTGTGAGGATCAAGGAACGAGGAGACGTGGAGTAAACACAAACAACAGTCTTTAATAATCCTCAGAAGGGGTAACACAGGGCTGGCAGGAACACGCATGCAGCACAACTCAAAGATGTATAACACTGGACAAGGAAATAAGGAACAGACAACACTTTAAATACAAGACTGAACGAGGGGGAAATTAATGGGACACGGGTGAATGAAATGACTACTGAAACAAGGGAGAAACTAGGTCACAGAGAGCACATGGGGAGAAAAACACACACAGACAATCCATGGGCGTGACAATTATGAATTAAGGACTTGTATTCTGGCCAGAAGCAATGGTTTAAAGTTATAATGCAATAATGCCTGATTATCGCTAACAAAATACAAACACATGGCTTTTCACTTCACAAAACATTAACTGATGGACTGCAGTCGTGTAGATTACTTTTGGATTTTGTAATAGTTTTAATCAGCTGTGGATCCTCTGCACCCATTCACTGCAGAGGATCCACTGCTTTAATTGTTTTCTACACAGACATGTCTTGCTCATGCTTGAGCACTGCATTTTTAAACCGTAGTGTCAAATTAAAAGTCCAACTTTTAAATGCGTCTGTACTTCATCATGCAATTTGTAAACACAAAAATGCTTTCTGTATGAACTGCCACAAGACTTCTGACAATAAGCTCAATCTATGTAGTACTGTCTGGAAAAAAAAGACCATAATAATCAGCATATAGACTGTTTCCCACTCTCTAACTAAATGGTGAGCATCTGTCAGGCTCTTCAGCAGGCTTTTGTGAATGAGGAATGTTTTTGATGAAAGCTCTTGTACCACTCTTGTCTTTTGCAAAGGGACAAATCCTGGCATACAGTGCTCCGCTTGGCAGCTCATCTCTCTTTTTTTGTAATCATCATTAAAATCGTTCGTCCTGCTGCTCCAGTGTGACCTCATTGTCACATCCCATAGGTCAACATGCATCTGCCAAACACTAAGGCCACTATCATGGACAGACGTGTCAGCAGGCCCTCAGGAGGTGACAGCATTCTGGTGCCAAAAGCTAGTAATTTATTATTGTCATGACATATCACCTTTTGATTTGTCAAATGTTAACAACAAATTGCATGGTGGGTGTAGAAGTCCATGAGATGAGTAGAGGGAAAACGAAAGACCTTTTTATACCTTCCTTTCAGGTATCGATTCATCATAATACGATCTAAATATGAAGAGCTGGTAAAGCATAGCATATTTAATGTGTGCTATGATACAGTTATCATCATTATCTTTTCTGGCCTCCCTAACAGCTTTACAATCCCAATGAGCTCTCTTGGCAACAATATTTGCCCTACTTTATGAGAACATTAATCACATGTCCATGTACTTTAAGTCACATCATTTCCCTGGTGTCCTGGGGCTCTGGTGCAACCTCTCATTGCAACAGTCCTCCTGGATTATGTTTATTCATACTGTGAGCATCCTCAACGATTCTAATGATGTCAGTGTATTTTTGAGTCTGCTGCCCTTTTGCTCATACATTTTAATATGGAGCCCCTGGCAAGAATGTTGCATTAATGTGCCGCCTGCAATGATGAAATATTTAACTTTTACTTTGTTAGTTTGTATTTCTGTTATAATCAGGTTGATTACTGCCAGTTTTAAGCTGAGGATTCGAGACATCAATATAGATATTCAATCCCCAGTGTCATAGCACAGGCTGATGTAAGCAAGCCAAATATTTAAGCAATTTAAATAACTGAGGTGGCAGTATTAGCATGTGACGTGAAGAAATGAAATAAAACAGCAAACAGCAAAAAGCAATACAAATAAATCAAATTTCGGAAAGTTCATGCCCAGGGTGATTCGAAGATTTCAGTCTAAGCAGGGCTGAGTATGAGGTGTTGTGACTCAAGTCATATTAAATTATTAAAATGTGAATTAAAATTAAATGCACATTTTATCTACACAAACTATTTTAATTATCTATTAAAATGATTTAATTTAAATTAATTTAAATATTGAGGCAACATTTATTCATGTGAAAATCAGTATTGTATTATAAATATATTATAAATTAATCAAATTTATTTAAAAATATATTTTTAAAAATATTTATTATTTAAAATATTTAAACAGCATTTGTTAGTTGAAAAATCAGTGTTAAAAATTGAAATTAAAAATGAAACAAATTTACTTACAAATATGTATTAAAATAATTATTATTTAAAATATTTCAGCAATATTTCTTAATATAAAAATCAGCGTTAAAATATTAATATTTGAATCACATTTATTTTAAAATATTTATAAAATATTTATTATAAAGCATTTATGTCACTTGGAAAGATAATACTTAACTGAATTGACTTTACAGTTTTTAACACTTGTTAAGGGGGGATTTTTAGTCAACATGTAGTGAGACAGAATCACAAATTTATAAGGGCACTGATGACTGAACTAGTGGATTTCCATGATTCTGAGATGAAAACAGGGCAGAAGCTTTCCAAATCAGAGTCTAGCAATGCCTATTGTACAATAAAATTAAATGTTTCAGCCATCAGATCTCTGTAATAACTGTTGTTCACTGTCCATTTAGTGAAGCCTCTGAGAGGAGGTAAGAGAAACTACTGCCAGCAATAAAAATCTCATTTATAATGCCCTGAAACTGAACTCGGAAAAGATCGTGGCCTCTTTTGACTGCGTGTTGAACCCAGGAAATGTGCCACAGGCATAAAGAAATGTGATACATGTTTCAAGGTTGTGTAGTAATGCTTTAGCTGTAATAATGCTCAGATAAAAAGGGGGAAATATGTGTGCGCATCCTAACAGCTATAGATCTGACAGAGCTGGCAGTTTCACCATTGCAAACATATGGAGAGTGGTGATCTGGCTCTCTGTTAAGCAGCCTAGCAGATGATTGATTAGATGGCCTGATTCCTCCAATTATTTACATTTGAGGGATCCATGGGATCCTTCAGCAGGCACATTAGAGCTTGTTTGGAGTATAATGAAACTGGCCAGAAGTAAAGGAAGAGTAATATGATTAGTGTAGCACTGGTCATTGCAGTAATAAACCCACATGCTCACAAGAGATAGAGTTGTGTGGTCAAATTACCATTATTTCCTGAACTAAAAAAACACATTTTCTTCTTGCATAACACAATAGTAAACACATTTACATGTGCTTGGATATGAATCCAAGCTTAAAATCAATGAACTTGTCAATTATTCATCTGAATGATTTATGAACCAGGTGACCCTTAATAATGGTCATAAATTAAGATGCATGAACACCTGGAATTGAGAGGTTAACATAAATCCAGCACATTCCACAAAAAAAAACAAAAAAACAAAACAAAACAAGCAATATCTATGTCTAATTTGTATAATTTGTAATGTTAACATAAATTAAAGGCAGGGTAGGAGATTTTGCAGAGGCTAGCAATAGCAAGCTAGCTTTGAAAGCATAAGATCCCACCTTCCCTGCAAACCACTCTCCAAAGCTACTAGAGACTAACCAGTGACACGATGAGAGATGGCTTTAGTGGAGGGTTGAATGCGACGCTGTCAGATTACCTCATGTCTCATTCATAGATGAGAACACATTACAGTATAAAGCGCATAATATTATGTAGCATGCCCACTGTCCAGTTGGCAATACTGCAGTTAAATCTATTTGACAAATAATGAGATGGACAAAGTTGAGTTGTTATTCAAAGTTGAGCCGCTCTAGTAATGACTTTATTACAATCATTTAATCACAATGTCTTGAAACTTCATGAATATCTCTATTCAGCAATAATAATTCTTGAAGTCTTTACATGTGATCCAGCAAAATCAATAAACAGTATTTTCTGCATAACCAAACCCTTGTCTTAGCTCTTTCTTTATGCTTTCACTTTTTATATACAGTTCATCCTTAAAATGTGTTACTGGAATCAGTTTAATACTTAGTCCACATAAACTGAACCATATCAGACTGTTTCTATATGCTTCATAAGAATTAAGCATTTAACCAAGCATCCATATAAGCAATAGACATATTAAGCAAAGTATCATTCGTTTGAACTGAATACTTGAGCTAGCTCTATGTAATACAAAATAAACATTTACATTTGATGAGTATAACAAACATTTTTAACCAATGCTGTAATCATACAAAAGGAAATCATTAGTAATACCCATTTTTAAACTTTAATAAAAAAATAAAAAAATAAAATAAAAAACTTAACATTAGTGTGGGATTTCAGCATGCTGGAGCATTTTTGTTACATTGAAGTTAATATATAACACATCCAGGCCGTTATGACGAGTGGATACAATCTCAGCTATTAATTAACTCTTAAACCGCACATACCTCGCTTAACTTACACTTGAGTAACATGTTATCTTGACATTATATATAGGCTACATTGTGACAGGATTTACCCACCTATTTGACAAATAATGAGACGGACAAAGTTGAGTTGTTATTCGAAGTTGAGTCGCTCTAGTAATGACACACTCAATGCTCTAGTCTCTAAGTCTCCCAGCTCACCGTTACCATAGTAACCATGGACCACGCACCGTCTCCCCCAAACTGTCCACTAAGATATTTCATATCACAAGTTAGTTGTAGCGATCATAAAGAAAATCATCAACAAAGATAGATAGATATAACATGCATAAATACATTAATATAATCAATTGAAAGGAATAAACATACACATCCAACATATATGCATATAAATACATGCAGAGGTGTAAAATACTTAAGTAATTTTACTTGATTACTGTACTTAAGTATTATTTTGGGGGATTTTTACTTTATTCAAGTACAATTTAAACTGACTACTTGTACTTCACTGTACTACACTGTATGCCCCCGCATGTAGCGGAATGACAATAAAGCTCGAATTGACTTGACTACTTTTACTTGATTACATTTCTGAAGAAAAAACAGTACTTTTTACTCATTACATTTTTATTTTATCTTATACATATTAAATATGGGAAACGGAAGCTCAAACGTGCGTGCTTGACATGAGAACCAATGATCATTGTCTTCATGCATCAAGCACACACATTTATACTCCACTTATGACTTTCATCAGGTAAATGTCTGGGTTCAAAAGTTCACCATCAAATCTGAGGAAGCATGTTGCGGTAGCAAAGTTGCGTTTTCCCCCAAAAAAGTTTATTCATTATTCTTTGTTTTGATAGAGCCATTAGCTGTGTAATACATTGGCTGGATGCACAAGATTGAGTGCAAATAAAATCAGTGATTTGTGGGAATTATTATTTTTATAATTAAATGTTACAAATCTCCAAAAAAGTGTTTAAATGAACATTGTATGTTTACTTAATTATAATTCATGTTTAGTGACATTCTTACCAGGTAGTGGATAAGTTGTATTAATAATATGTCATTATATGACGCATTGAGTAGGAATTTGGACTCTCTGGCAAGATCAACATTTTGCAAACCCTTTTTTTTAATCTCCTCACATTCTCTCTTACCTGCCTCACAGTCACAGTCACACTGATGGGCTATTAGGGGCCATTAGGGGAGGGCCCTTTGTCTCTCAGGTGAGACTCACTTAATATTCATGCTCATTGCCACTCCCTCGCATATAGACCCTCGATCACAAAACATGTCTTGAAAATTTTAAATCAATATATTGTTTTCTGTGAATTAGTAAGCAGAATGATTTTCACATAATTTTGAAGTAAATATTCTAGCCTACAAGACTGATTACTCAAAAGTCTTATTCACAACTATTTAGTGTGGGTTTTATGGCCTTATTTCAGCTAAAAAAAAATTCCCAAAACTTACTAACCACGCATAATATTTTTTTTCTAAAAAATGCAAACATGTACATCAATCTTGGTCACATATTATTGTAGTACAGTTTGTGCTGAATACAAAAAAAATTACATGTTGGTCAATAGTATCTTTTAAGTAGCTGAAATAAGCACAAATATCAGGGCATGTCAAAACATCTCAAGGGCCCCAAAATGACCTCGGACCCCAGAGGGTTAAGTCTGGAACTCAGACATCACCAAAGACTGGGTTTCCTCCTTTGTGATGCTTTGCCAGGCCTTTACTGCAGCTGACTTCAGCTGTTGTTTGTTTGTGGGTCTTTCTGTCTTTAGTTTTGTCTTCAGCAAGTTAAATGCATGCTCAATCGGGTTGAAATCAGGAGATTGACATGGCCGTAGCAGAATATTCCACTTTTTTACCTTCAAAAACTCCTGGGTTGTTTTTGCTGTATGTTTTGGCTCATTGTCCACTTGTACTATGAAAAGCATCCAATCAACTTTGCTGCATTTGGCTGAATCTGGGCAGACAGTATATCCCTGTACACTTCAGAATTCATCCGGCTGCTTCTGTCTTCTGTCACGTCATCACTAAACACCAGTAACCCAGTGCCACTGGAAGCCATGCACGCTCATGCATCACTCTGCTTCACCATGTTTCACAGATGATGTTGTATGCTTTGGATCATGAGGTGTTTCAAGCCTTCTCCATACTTTTTTTCTTCCTGTCATTCAGGTACAGATTGATCTTAATTTCAACCCTCCAAAAAATGCTTTTACAGAAGTGGTCTGGCTTTTTCAGATGTTTTTTGGCAAAGTCTAATCTGGCCTTGTTTGCACCTTGTGGTGAACCCTCTGTATTTGCTCTCGTGAAGTCTTCTCTTCATTGTAGACTTTGACAGTGACATGCTGGATGTTGAGATTTTCTGAAGAGAATTCTCAGATCATCCACCACTATTGTCCTCCGTGGACGTCCAGGCCCTTTATTGTTGCTGAGCTCACCAATGTATTTTTTTTTCTCAGAATCTATCAAACTGTTGATTTGGCCACTCCTAATGTTCCTGCTATCTCTCTTATGGATTTGTTTTGATTTTGAAGCCTAACAATTGTCTGTTTCACCTGCATGGAGAGCTCCTTTGACCGCATGATGTGAGTTCAGAGCAACAGCTTACAACTACAAATGACACACTTAGAATCAACTCCAGAACTTTTACCTGCTTAATTGATGTAGAAATAATGAAGGAATAGCCCATGCCTGCATGAAACAGCTTTTGAATCAATTGTCCAATTACTTATGGTCCCTTGAAAAAGGGGGAGGTACATATTAAAGAGCTGTAATTCCTTAACCTTTTCTTCAAATTTGATGTGGATACCCTCAAATTAAAGCTCAGAATGTGCACTTTAAGCCCATATTATATAACTGTAACTTGAATATGTTTTGGTCAGCAGCTAAAATAATATAAATTGTGCCTCTGTCCAAATATATATGAACCTAACTACATACATTGACAGGCAGACAGGGCAGCCTATCATAGCCATCAGACCGAGGGATATTGTTATGGTCCTACACCTTTCACAGACAATATAAATACATATAAATACATTTATACCACTTAACTTAGGGATTGCTTTCGGGATGTGAAGAGACTTTCGACCAGCATAACAAAAAAATGTTTTGAACAAAATCACCTACCCTGCCTTTAATGAAAATATATACAAATTTTTCCACACTTTTGGATCTTAATCTTCAACTTTAGACAAACTGAAACATGGAGGCACAAAGCAGAGTTAAATGGGATTGTAGAAATCAATTATGTTTTCATCCAAACAGCTGTCACCCTTTTACTCCACACATCTGTGAACATGTGAGGCCGAAAACAATGGTGATGGAAAGAGGAACTCTTAAACCTGAAATCCAGCCATAGTCCATTTTATTTCTGGTGTGTTATCAAATTACCACCTGACTGAAAGTGCACTACTGACAGCTGCTGTAGCTTTGCAAACCAAAGGGATATCAGCCAGAGAGCTGCGGCCTATCATCAACCACTATGCAGAAGGAAAGGCACACAGTTAGCTGACTGGGGAACAGTCTGGTGGCCAAACAAGTTTGGCTCTGCCAGCCACAACCAAAGATTTCCCTGAAAATCATTTCCAAACATTGATTAATGGGATGGCGGGTGTGTAAATGCTTTCTCACATCCCAGATTGGGAGAAAGCTCCAAGGTTGTTTTCCTCTCAAAGGAGGCAGTACTGTATGTTCTAAAGCAGAGCATTCAGTCTAAAGTAAATGGGATGTTGAGAAGGGTGCTCTGGGCGGCAGAAGCATAGAACGTGATCAGCTTTTCCAGAACAGGGGTACATCTGAGCTGTCCCGAGCACTGTCAGAGAGATCAGCAAAGTCGAGGTGACATTTGCTGGAAATAACATTTTCTGGAGTGTCATCCAAAAGACCATATCAGTGAGAGTCAGCCAAGCAGCCGTACAGGATCAGAGCCGTGAGAACACTCCTATTCTGCTGGAATATTGTTGAGGGACATTAACTGGAAACTGAGTTATTTTCTCGCCTTTGTGAACAATCTTGTCAAGTGCATAAGAATACTAGAGAAAAAGAGGCTCACGATGCAACACAAAATGGTGGTGCTTCTATGTGTGAACTTGATCCAGATCATATTTTGTTTCAGCAGAATTAAAATACTTAGCGTCCATTCACACAGAAGGTGTTTTTGCATTCAACTGTGCTACTTTTTCACTGTTGAAACATGCACTATAGGCGAACTCTATAACGTTCAACTTTTATAGAAGTCAAACACCCCTGCTGAAAAAAAACAAAACAAGCAAAAAACAAAAACAAAACAATGGACATTATCACAGAAGTTCTAATGGTTTCCACTACAAGTGCCACTAAAACATTACAAAACATCAGTTGTTAATGATTAAAACCATTACCAAATGCTTTCCAGTAGCAATGTTGCCAAGTTTGCGGTTTCCCTGTGGAATTGGGCTGCATGTACACTGTTGCTGTGGATTGATTTTTTCCCCATTTTTGACTGAAATGCATATATGTAAAAATTTTACAATCTGCCAATGATAAAACTGTGCTAGATATGAGTTTTGTGAGGGAGAGACTTTTTATGATTACGATTAGTGATTTTCAAGTTGAAATTGTGTATAATGCAGTGACTGCAAAATATGTATTTTAGGTATGGAGCTGGCAAGCACTGAGTTTTGATATTTGGATAGGATCATTGGGCTTGTTTTGAATTTTGAATTTCTAGTTTTATTGTACAAACATGGCAACCCTTTCCAGTAGTGTGTTTTGTGTGAACTGCCCCTTAAGGACACATTTTTGCATTCCACTTCTCTGCTTTTCAATAGCTTTACTATTTAAACATGCACTAAATGGACATGTCAACCTAAAAGGCAGTGCACAAGTTAAAATAAGTTTAAAAAACTTGGACACTTCATTTTCTACATTTTACTGCCCTGCGTCTCACGTTTTTCAGTGCAAAAACAGCCCTTAGATATCCCACTCAACTGGATGTGCAGTTTCATGACAATCAGTGATACAAGCATTTACTCTGTCCTTGCTATTCAAAACATATTTAAAAAGGTGTAGACATCAAAATATCAAACCAATGACATGCAAACAAAAGAAGCTAGGCCTTTTCTCAAAATTAACTTTTCTGAGCCATTCCTTTTCTAGTAAATTTTTTTTTTTTACTTTCTGGTCCCAATATTTTTATTGGAAGTATGAAGTCAATTCCTCTTTAGTTTACAGATGGTCATTATAGCCTTTACAAGATAGTAGATTAAATTTAACCATCAATAAAGCAGCTAGCAGATGGTCATTGGAACAGTTCACTCAAAAACTTTCTTCTGTGAATCACAAAGTGTTATTTTTTTCCATGCATATAAATGGATGCATATGTGAATGCGGTTATATATCTTAAAATGGATTTTCCAACAGCAGTTTTCCAAGATCTCTGGACTGTCAGACATATTTTTATACATGTTCCATGTAGACTCCATTCGAGAATATCAAAGATATGAATACAAAATAGTAGGAAAAAGAGGAAAAGCCAACAGTCTATATGCTGCCAGTTCACCTTCAAGAGAACAGGTGAGTGTTGTCAGATTTCTCTCCAGCTCTCTGATTTTCTGATTGATGGTCTTGTCTCCTGCAAACAGACATGAAGATGAAGGAGATGGTCTCGAGCAACTGCCATCGGACTAAGGAGGAAAAACAGGCATGTGCTTTTGCTGTACAAGCGACTTCAAAGGTGAAATTCGTAAATAATGAAGAGGCAGGTCCAGCAGCTAATCTGAATTTGAGCGAAGTGTGCATATTTAGTGGTGCACAGTAATTGTCAGGCTACTCGCGTTCGCATGCGTTGAATACCAACGGGTGTTTTGAGCAGCTGTGTTGATACTCACCACACACCCTTACTCTGATTGTGCAATGGGTGCGATTATAGCATTCTCTGTTAATTAGATGAAGCTATGACACAGTTTCTTCCCCCACATCCATGTCTAAATTTGTTTAAAAGATCTGCAGGTAATTGTCACGCATAATGTCATGGTTACTAATGGGTTTACAGGGTAACTATATAAAGAAACACACTCTCTGGGCAGTTGTCTTGCAATTAAACCGCAATTACCATGTAGAGTGGAGATTGATTGGGTGACCGCACAGTACAACAGGCAGCAAGGTAGTTTAATGGCCCGATAGTTATTAGACCTATTTCAGGAATCACTGGAGTATATTGCAATGGGAGTTTTAAAAAAGGTACATTTATCTGCCAAATAGAAAACAACTTTACATTTAAGCAAGCAATATTTCAAGATAAAAACTGTCTTATATTTATTTGTGCATATTTATACTAATGGTCATACTTTATATTAGGTGGCCTTAATTACTATGTACTTACATCAAAAAATAAGTACAATGTACTTATTGTGTTCATATTGTATTGCAAAACACTTCTGCTGCTATTGAGGTGGGATACGGGTGTTACGGGGCTGACGAGACATGAGACGTGCGGATCCATATGCAGACTTTTATTAGGCAGAGACGTGGTCAAAACAGGCAGGGTCAAAGTAAACAAAGACAAGCGTGGGTTGACGATCGGCGAACAGTATCCAAAGGGGCGAGAGAGGAGAGGTAGTCCAACAACGTGAGCGATAGTCCAGGCAGGAGAAAACACAATCCGACAAAGGCAAGGCAAGACTAGAAAACTAACGGGGGTCTGTAGGGCAGCGATAATGCATACAATACTCGGCAGTGACGGAAGGAAAGTCCAGGGTAGAAATAGAGTGTGTGATTAGTGAGAGCTGTGTGTGCAATCAGTGCAATTGTAATATGTGACAGCTCAGCTGGATGATGGTGAGTGAGTGACCTCTGGTGGTGAGTGAATGGAAGTACAGACCAGATTCGTGACAGCGGAACAGGGGGAGGGATGGAGGGCCAGGTCCCTGTGGAAGTGGAGTGACCGGGGACCAAGGCAGAGCCGGCAGAGCAGGAAGCCAGGGCAGAGTGGACGGGACTGGAGCCCACCAGGGCGAAGCAGACGGGACTGAAGCCCACCAGGGCGGAGCAGATGGGACTGGAGCCCACCAGGGCCAGACAGCAGACCACCACGGTGGCGCAGCTAGAGCCGGAGCCCACCAGGGCGGAGCAGAAGACCACCAGAGCCAGATAGTGGACCACCACAACGGAGCAGACAGAACAGGTGGAGCAGAAGACCACCAGAGAGGAGCAGACGGACCCGCAGACCACCACGGTGGGGCAGATGGAGCAGGAGCCCACCACGACGGATCAGGAACCCACAGCAGAGCCTGGGACCTAGGGAGAACGGAGACATAACAAGGAGAGAGAACATGCACGGACCGAGGCAGGGAACACAGAAAGTTAATTGACGGCCTTCATAGCAGTGACAGGACAGAACGAAAGTTCATTGGCGGCCTCCATAGCCGTGACAGGACAGAACGAGAGTTCATAGACAGCTACCGCTGACACCTCTGGAGGTTCTGCAGCAACTGCCGCCACCTCTGGAGGTTCTACAGCAGTAACCTCAGGACACAGGGAGAGTTTAGTAACGGTCTCTTCGACCGCAACACAACAGGTTGAGAGTACATTACTGGGTGCCACCACCATACAAGGGGCCGACGCGAACCCCGCTGCTTCTGGAGGTTCTGCAGTGTGGACCGCCACCTCTGGAGAAGCTACAGCGGGCGCCACCACCTCGGGCAGTTCTGCGGTGATGTACGCAGCCCAAACGCAACACAAAGCGATTCCCATCCGGGGAAGTGCCTCAGACAGGGGAATATGCATAAGAACAGGAGGGTTAGAGTGAGTGGGTTTGGGGAAACCAGCCGTGTGTGCAGACACCAGCGGTGAATCCCTCACACTGGATATCAGACTGGGATAATGAAAGACTGACCTTGATGAGCTGGGTGTGTCAGCCCGGACGTGACCCGACTCTGGAAGGTCAGTGGAGACGTGACCCGACTCTGGAAGTTCAGGGGAGACGTGCTGTTGTGACTCTGGACGGTCAGCGGAGACGTGCTGCTGTGACTCTGGATGATCAGCTGAGACGTGACTCGGTTGATGACGACCAACTGTGACTTGGCTTGACTCTCTGACATCAACCGTGACTTGACTTGGTTCTTGAAGATCAGCTTTGACTTGGCTTGATTCGTGAAGATCAACGGTGACTTGGCTTGATTCGTGACGATCAACGGTGACTTGACTTAGCTTGTGAAGATCAGCTGTGTGATCTGTGTGATGGATGATGGTGAGTGAGTGACCTCTGGTGGTGAGTGAATGGAAGTACAGACCAGATTCGTGACAATGGGTGAGGTTAGGGACAGGTTTGGTGGTATGGGTAGGTTTAAGAGTGGGTTAAGGTGTAAATTACATAAAGGTATTATTAACAATATAAGTACAATGTAAGAATATGTATGTACACAATTAGTGCATTGTATCAAATTATTAATTTAAATGTAAGTACATAGTAGTTAAGGCCACCTAATATAAAGTGGGACCATACTAATTGTATTAATGTACTGTATAGTCATTGGCCGACTGTAGTATACATTATAATGGGTATATATTATTAAATGGCTACCCACCAAAAGGCATAGCAAACTCATCTACAGTATCCATAACATATGTGCCACATTTATGAACATTTCCCTCAGTGTGTGCACTAAATTAACTGCTTATGTCAATACAAATTATATGATCATTAAGTCAACATATGTTTTTCCATTGCTTTAACTCATCAAATTACTTTAACCAATTATTTGGCTTGTACATACTTTGATTATACTTAAAAAATGCAGGCAGCAATTGAACTTGACATTTTGAGCTGAAGTAGGAGGAAAAATAGCCAGTACAGTAAGGAACAAATACATGTGATTTTTGTAGCTGATGATTATATGAAGTTAATCATAAATAAATCATAAAATAAGTCATTTTGTGTTAGAGGATAGAGTACAACTGGAAAATGGATTTATCTGTGTATAATAAAATTATTTTATTTATTATTAATTTAAATAATTATTAGCCTAAAATTTGTCTATACTTTTCAAATGTACGGTAATAAGTGACACTGCCTAACACACTTTTGAATCAACAGTTTCCCCCTATAGTTCAGTAAGTGGAATTCACTGTCGTAAATAGCTGTACACGTGCATTTGTAACTGCAGTAAAGCAATAAGCCCTTTTGAGGAAATTCACACCCACTCACCAGCTTACATCCTCCCAGAACAGACGTTCGGAGGGGAGCATGAAAGAAACGGAAGCTAGTCGATTTATCAGAAGTAACTGAACCATCAGAATGATTTTGAAATAGACATTTCAAGATGAAAAACTTACAGTTGCTTTAAGGTAGGGAATGTTTATTCTGCCACTCAAATCAGATTCAGTTTGTTACATGGGGTTTTGAAAAGAACATATTTTCCTTTGTACCAAGTTCATTAAGGTATGACAGAACTGTTGAAGTTCATTTATTTGGATAACTAACAGAATGTTTAATTTTCAATTTCAAAGACTAGTACTGACAGACCTGACAGTTTAATCCACAATTGGAAGAATTGAAGAGTTCATTCTTGTCACGAATCCGGTCTATGAACTTCCGTTCACTCACCACCAGAGGTCACCCGCTCTCCACATGGACTCTCACACTACACAGAGGCCGTTTCTCAAACAGAAGGCTGCATCCTCCGGAGGTCGCATTTGTAGGCTGCATACGTGTCACGAATCTGGTCCACGCACTTCCGCTCCCTCACCACCAGAGGTCACCCACTCATCACATGGACTCTTGCACTTCACCATCTAACTACATTTCCCATCATCCATTGCACAGATATCACAGCTGTCACCAATCACTCATTGCACTAATCACACGCACAACTGATCCTACGCACACGCAATCACACACTCTATTTAAGCCTTGGACTTTCTCTGCCTCACGGCCGAGTATTGTATGCGTTTACCGCTCCCCTAGCCGTAGCTACTCTACAGAGCCCTTGTCAGTATCATAGTCTTGGATTACCTGTTCACCTGTGTTTGTTTCTAACCCGTGTTTCCTGGATTTACCCTTTCTGTGCCATTCCGTGTTTCTTTTCAGTTCCTGTATTGTTCTGCGTTTTTCACTCCCCTAGTGTTAGCTGCGATACGGAAATTTTGTTGTTTTCTAGTCTGTGTTCCTAGTGTTTACCCCTGTCTCCCTGTTCGGACTCTGATTATTTCCCTTGCCTGGATTATAGCTCGTGTACCTGGATTATCTCTCTGCCTTGCCCCATTGGATACTGTTCGCCGATCGTCGACCCACGCTTGCCCTAGGTTTACTCTTTGTATTGTCCCTGCCATACCTGTTTGCCATTGTTTTCGACCCTGCCTGTATTTATGACCATGCCTTTAAATAAAAGCTTGCACATGGATCCGCACGTCTCACGTCTCGTCAGCCACGTTACAATACGTCACAAAGAAGATCTTATTTTAGTATATTAATGGTTATAAATTTGACCATTATTCTTAGTTAAGTGTAAATTGTTGTAATATGCTTTTGACTCGCAAATGTAATGCTCAGTCAACTGAAAAAACCAGGCTTGATGACGTATGCAGCCTACAAATGCGACCTCCGGAGGATGCAGCCTTTCGTTTGAGAAACGGCCAGACTGTTACACTGTACCCTGAGCTACATTTCCCATCATCTATTGCACAGATTTCACCCACAGCTGTAACCAATCACACACCCTACATAAGCCATGAACTTCCTCTCTCTCACTGCCGAGTATTGTTTAGCATTTATCACTCTTCTAGCGATAGCTGGAGCCAGTTCCCGGACTGGTTCATATTTCTTAGTTTAGTCTAGTCTTGTCTTGCCTGTGTATTTCGGATTGCCCTATCTTCTTGCCGTTTGGACTCTGTTCGCCCCTGTCTGGACTATTGTTTGTGTTTACGGATTACCCCTTTTGTCAAGCTCTCTGGATTCTGTTCGCCGTTCGAAGACCCACACTTGTCCTAGGATTACTCTTTGTCTTGCCTGTGTTGTACCTGTTTACCATTATCTGAACCTTGCCTGTTTCATGACCACATCTCTGAATAAAAGCCTTGCAAATGGATCCACACGTCTCGCGTCTCGTTTGCCCCATAACAATTATTCAATGTAGGTGGATTAAACTCTCTCTCTATATGCCTGAAGAAGCAATAATGAAGAACATGGCTGTACCAAGTTGAGCTGGGCAAGTTAAAATTTAGCTGTAGTTTGAGCTTCTTTTCTGTTAATATTCCTGGTGCCTGGTGAGGCATAAGACAAAATTGTCAAATTCACCCAGTATTAATAATTTATCTATTCCAATCACATCTCAACAATGAAGTGGAACAGTTGTAAGTGCTAAACAGTATATTATAGTCAAAAATAATTTACTTTTATTTTTGAAAAATTAATATTGCTGGCCTTTGCCACACCATCTCTGTCAAAATATCTTGGTTCCACTACTGCAAGTGCCATCCGTTCATCCATTTGCAGGGAAACGCCCTGGATGTATTACTGTGTAATACGATAAATGTCTGTGAATTTTCATTTAATTATGTTTTATCTCAACGAAAAAAAAAAAAAGTGCAATGAAAAGGAAAAGAAAAAGAACAGACATAACAACTGAAATAACTATTATAGAAATAACAACGGCACCTCAACTAGTAAAAAGAAAGTGATCATAATTTGTTTTATAAAATTATGTTGTTATGAGTTTATAATGAAATTTTACAATAAGGGAAATCTCAACAGGAAAGACATCAAATGCACAGTCTTGAGAAATTTGTTTAATAAATATTACAAAATATACTAATGTTTTATTAATATTGGTGCTTATTTAATTTAGCTTCAATTTTAATTATATTTCAAAACTCTTAAATAAATAGTTCACTTAAAATGGATATTCTGTCATTTTCATGTCAGTTCACTGTGTATGGAACAAAAAAATTAATGAGATTGTTGACTGAACTGTTTCAATAAAATTAAACTGTTACTAAGAGCTGTCAAGCTCCAAAAATGACATAAATCCACCATAAAAGTGAAGTTTACATGATTCATCCTCTGTATTCCAAGTTTCCTGAAGCAAAACAATAGCTTTGTGTGAAGTTTCAGACATAGTTGTTAAAGCTAACATACGGCTTCAGTCATAATAAATCATTTTTGTGAACTTTACAGTGGCAGGTCAAAACAAGCTACAATAAATGTGAATATTTCAGTTTTTCTTTAATTATCAGTTCTTAATGATTTTTCTGCTGACCTTGTGTTGGCACACCAGATCTGCTGTTGAAAGAATGTGTTGCGTTAAAGAGTAGCATAGCTGTGGGTGAAATAATGTTCTTGCTCGTGCTGCTTTGTTTGGTAATTTGCAGATGCTAACATCCAGTGTGTCTCTCATGACCATGGCTGCCTTCTAATCAAATCAACAGCAGAGAGGTTGAAAGGGTCTGCTGTCCTATTGGAGCAAAGAAACTGCTCCATTTCAGCTCTGTGGTAGACTTTTGCCTGTGAATCAAATAGCAGGATAAACTTTTGATATGGTAAAACCTCATACAACTTCAGCATTAAGTCATCTCCAGCTGTGAGGATTCTGTCATTATTTACTTACCCTCATGTTGTTCCAAACCCGTACGGCTTACTTTCTTCTGTGGAACCAGTAATTAGATTGAACAGTCTTTTCTATACCGGAAAGGAAATTGCAACCATAAAAGTAGTCCATGTAATTATATTTCAAGTCTTCTGAAATCATAAATGTTCAGAACGGCATTAAGAAAATAATACATTTATTATTAGTATACAGTGTCATGTAACAAGTTTAGAGACCCTGTAACATTTCAAAGAAATGTAAGTTCTTTATGCATTAGAGCTCATTTTATATGCTGTTCAGATTGAATGAATGTAAAAATGACTCTCAAAGACACGGCTTCGCTACTTATGTGAACATAATCATTGTTATTACAGAAAGTGTTCATGTGGAAATGCTGTCATACTCTTACACCATTTTGCAGCTCTTCAACATTATATAGGAGAAAATAAAAAAAAAAAAAAAAAAAAGTTATACAACACCTTTTAAAAGGCTGCACTGCAAAAAAATAATACTGATATTTTTGTCTTGTTTTCCAGTACAAATATCTAAGTGTTCTCAATACACAAGTAACTTAAAAAAATATCTCTTTTTTTTTTTTTTCCTGAAAAATATAGGGATAGAAACAAAAGCGATAGTTCACCCAAAAATGAAAATGAACCCCATGATTTACTCACCCTCAAGTAGGGCCAGGTGATATGGCCAAAAAAAAAAAGTTCACAATAAAACTTTTCACATCAGTCAGTATCGATAATAATAACAATACATTTCAAATCTTTATTTCTTTCAAGTTTAAAGGTAGAATTTTGCTCCTAAGTGAAAGTTGTAGAAACCAGACCTTTAATTGTGGTTTTAAACTACTCTTTGGTCAGAACATGACAAACATTTAATGTTTTTGAATTCTGTAGACTTTTCCAGTAATTTTGTTCTTCACAAAATAAATATCTTAATAGAAAAATGAATGTCTTAAATTCTGCGTGTTCTAATGAGTGATACTGTTTCAAATCATGAAAGGGGTTTGTGTTGCACAGTTTGCAGTACAGGCTGCAATATTAATATTACATTTTATTGTCTCTTAGAAATGCACATTTGACAATAGCTTGAGTTGACAGTTGTTGTAGCCTGAGTTAGGATGCAGATGTTAATTATCAAAAACAGTGACATCTGTAATAACTGTTACAACCTCATTTTTATATGGTGAAATTTAATTACCTTTGGTCTTCCATAATAGCATACATTTAGATCATGGTAACCACAGTTAAAACCACACATAGCGCCTCGATACTGTGGTAAAAATGTAACTATAGGTATGTGTATGAAAAACAGCAGTCTAAAAACATTTAGTATAAATGCACAAACACTGTAGTGTAATCAAAAAAAAAAAAAAATACTGTCATTATATCCCATTACTAATGCATCACTTCACTTTAAGAGGCTTTTATTATCCCCTCAGAGCCATGTGGAGCACTTTTTATGATGGATGGATGCACTTATTTTGCTTTAGAATCTGGACCACCATTCACTGCCATTATAAAGTTTGAAAAAGCCGGGATATTTATAATATAACTCTTTATTCATCTGAAAGAAGAAAGTCATCTACACCTATGATGGCTTGAGGGTGAGTAAATCATGGGGTAATTTACATTTTTGGGTGAACTTTCCCTTTAAGTGAGTATTTTCTTAAAAAGAACAAAATGTCTGTCAATGCAAGACATTGAATTATATTATTTCTTTTTTTGAGCAAAAACTAAATTTTATGACAATTTGCGTATCAAGTAAATGTATCTTAATTTAAGAATGTTTAGATATTTGTACTGGACCACAATGCAAAAATACTGTAAAATATTTTTTCCTGAGAGTGAAATCATGTTAAATAATGAGCCTTTCATGTTAAATAATTCACTCAAAATTATAATTTTTGTCAGATTTAGATTTTTTTCTGTGCAATGAAAGTGAATGGTGACCACTGCTGTCAAATTGAATTTTAAATTATGATGAAAACCAAGTTAAATTCAGTTAGCATTTCGCACAACGCTGTTAAATGGCTTTCAGAAGAGTTATATTTATAATATATATGTATAATATATAATAATATATTTATGAAAATATATATTTCATGATTCATATGGATTACATTTGTAATACTTTAATGGTGCCTTTTTGAAACTTTGGAGCTTTAAAGTTTCAAAGAGCAACTTAGACAATCAATAAAATCTCTGCTTTAGTGTTTTGCCAAAGAAAAATTTTATGCAGGCTTAAAGGGTTAGTTCACCCAAAAATGAAAATTAACCTGTGTTTTACTCACCCTCAAGCCATCATAGGTGTATATGACTTTCTTCGTTCAGACGAATCCAATCGGAGTTATATTAAAAATTGTCCTGGCACTTCTAAGCTCTATCATTGCAGTGGGCGGGTGTTTCTGTTCAACAATCCAAAACACGTTAAATAAAGTGTGTGCGTCTGTAATGAAACATGCCTCACACGGCTCCAGGGGGTGAATAAACGCCTCCTGTAGTGAATCCATGCATTTTTGTAAAAAAAAAAAATCCATATTTCAAACATAATAAAAACTTTTCTATCACTTCCGCCATCTATCATACATGGAAGCAGTTCCAGTGGATGACGTACGACATTGGTGTTGCGTGATTAGTGACGAACGCAGAGAGAGAACAAAATAAAATGAATTAGAAGTACAAACGAGGATTTGTAAAGAAAAATGTTGGAGGATTTCGATATAAGAGGAGACTGGTTTTCTTTGCTAAAGTAAGGAAACTTTGCTTTTTTTGCTCCTGTAAACAAACTCGTACAACAGTCAGCAGAAGTGTGAGAAAAAGGGTTTATTACGTTTAAAATATGGATATTTTTCTTACAAAACCGCATGGAATCGCTACAGGAGGCCTTTATTCATGCCCCGGAGCCATGTGAAGCATGTTTTATTATGGATGCGCGTGCTTTATTTAACGTGTTTTAGACTGTTAAAGAGAAACACCCATCCACTGCAATAATAACGCTTGGAATAGCCAGGACCATTTTTAATATAACTCTGATTGGATTCGTCTGAAAGAAGAAAGTCATATACACCTAGAATGGCTCCAGGGTGAGTAAAACACAGGCTAATTTTCATTTTTGGGTGAACAAACCCTTTAAAATGACATGAGGTTGAGTAAATTTTACTTTTTGAGTGAACTATCCTTTAAAAATGAGACATTCTTTGCGTTCAGAATTTCTTATTAGGATCTGGGTTTGAAAATACATTAGTTGCTTAAGTGTTCAAAGTAAAAATGTAGTGCCTCATGCAAAAAGACACAAATTACTATTACTAAATTATTTATTGCAAAAAGTTGTGCAGTAGTATGTAACTCAAAAAGGCTAATGCACACCTCTGATAAACACTCTTACAAATGTAATATTTTCCATCTCATAGTAATTTTTTTTTTTTTTTTTTCAAATATGCACATATCAGACTTTTAGCTGTGTCCTGTCCTGTTGCTGTCTAGCTTCTGTCACTATAACAAATTCCTTGTATGTGTAAACATACCTGGCCAATAAAGCTCATTAGATTGATTAAACAGTTGAAAGCCTTAGCCATAAAGCTTATTTGTTTAACTTTTTCAAATAGTCTTCAATGGGACTAAGCCTAAATTAGCTAAATAGGGCCTGTTGATGCTAACCAGCCAAACTTTGACCCCAGCAAAACCTTTCTCATGTGAAAGCTAAATCCCAGTCAAAGAATAAAGAACTTCAATTCTGGTGAGTTTCTTTTTTTAACACTCCTCTCGGTCTTTATCCTCTCCTCTCACGATACCTTTTTCAAGATCTACAAAAGACATGAAATCAGAAACCAAGGTCGACCTATTAAGAGATGCTTAGAATGTGGGCTATCAATATTTTATCAGTATTAATCTGGTAGTAGAAGTCACAACGTGACATTGTTACAAAGACTTTTCAAAAGACAAAGGCACAAAGATGGAAAAAACAATGAGTCGTTCACCCTGTTACACACAGACAAGCAACCCAATGTCAACAAAATGTCCGTAATGAAAGTGTAATGAAAGGGGAAAAAGTATTTAACTAACATACAGATATTTCTACTCATTTGTATTGTGAGTTTAAGGTCAGACAGAGGAATATTTAATGAATTATAATTCCCTTGATCGGTTTTGAAAAAATGGCCTTTTTCAACCCCCTTTCTGTTAAACAGCTTGTGTGGCTGACTGTATATCTTTAGAAACTGAACTGCACGAGTTCACATATGCTAACACTCAAAAATATGCCATTTTCTGCCCTGTGAAACTGATCTATTGCGAGAAGGCTCACAAAGATGATGCAAGCATTCATTAAGAAACTACTTCCATTATAAATAATTGAACAACTGATCATAGATCTCACTAAACAAGACATGCTTAGTTAAAACAGGTTTGCGGATTGAGACGTCAGATAAATTGTCCAGGCCTTCCTCTTGGGTTGTTTCTTTTTCATTGTCATTTTTCATTCATGCTAAGATTAGACAGCCTCAACACGATTATCTATAAAGCGCTTCACCAGGCTCAAATAATACATGTTGGGGTCAGTTAGCTTCCCACTGACTCCAAAATTATGTTGATAACACTTGTTTGCCTTTGAGCATTTTTTTTTTTTTTTGGCCATTTTCTCATTTGAAGGTTGAAATTTGATTTTTGTTGATTATCTTTAGATCTGACACAGTCTTCTTTATATAATGATTTATAAAAAAGACCAGCAAGAATCTCAATGCATGCACAGTTACACTGTTACTTTGGAACTCAGTTTTTAGTTAGACATTGCTAGTACATTTCACAAATAATTACACAGACACAGCAAGTAGTATACTGAATTAAACATGATTTTTTTGTTATGAAAATACTGAAACAGTGGGAAAAAACATTACAGTGATTTCAGTATTAATTTTATGGTGGCTTTTAACCTTTTAAAGAATAAAGAATCAGTAAAAGGTTCAAAGAACTGAATTTAAATCTTAAAATAGACTAGAGAAAACATGTCACATTCTAGGTAAATAAATAAAATATGTCAGCTACAGAATCCCCAAAATAATAGTGTTACATGTTACATGCAAAGTGTCCATTAAGGCTGTTTTCTACTTGGTAATGCACAATTTTTATCATCTTAAAGCTGATCTATATATACCCTTACACAAATGTTTACTTCAAGTTAATTTTATAAAGTAAGCTTAAAGATAAAGTATATTTTCCGAGTAAGTATACTAAAATCATTGTTCTAGTAGACTAGTATACTTGTAGATGTATTATATCAATGCTTCTAAGTAGTTTGCACTTTGCATCAAAATGTTTCTTTTCTTTTTTTGTGTGTGTTTCTTGTGGCTACCGTAGTTGAACAAGTTTCATGGAGGTATGCAAGTACATACGTTGACAGGCAGGTAGGACAATATATCGTAGCCCTCACACCAAGGAATATGATTGAACAAACATTTTATGGTCCTATGACTTCCACAAACAAATACATATAAATACATTTATACCACTTAACTTAGTGAATACTTTTGGGATGCGAAGAGACTTTTAACCAGCATAACAAAACTGTTTTGAACCAAATTTCCTACCCTGCCTTTATGTATAAATTTGTTAAATATATCTCTAAGTACATTAAAAAGTAGACTGAAAGTATATTTTTAGTTTAAAAGAAGCATATTATCAGCACAGATTATTAAACTTATTTTTGGTAAGGGTACCGTAGCTTACAGTTAATAAAAATAGTCAAAGACATTTCCAACATGGAATTGGGTTACCCTTTTTTTTCCCTTTTGTGCTCGCTTCCTGTTTCCTGTTAGTTTTGCGCACCTGCACCCTGTCAACTTGTTAGTCTGTGTATATATAGTGTCTGCACTACTTTATATATTTTTATTTTTTGGCAAGTTAAATTTATCTTGATGTTCAAATTTGTATGTGAGTATTGCAGCTGTTTTTTGCTTTCATTTATATTGTCAAGTCTGAATAAAATCTCTGTGCATGGGCTGTAACTGTATCCTTGAATCAACGGTTGCTGCCATTTTGATGTCTAGTGGAAAACATGTGAAAATAAGTGTACCCCCCATGGTTTTCTAACATTTGGTTCTTATCGAGTCCTAAGATAGGGTAACGCTAACCTCAGGGGACAGACAGCACAACAGGTTGTGAAGTCATTCTAGGACTCAGTATTTCTAGGCCTTCACCAAACAGCAGCAGGATACGACTATCGCTTCTGTTTTTGTAAATCAGGTTCCTGCTTTCTTTGTAAAGTACAACAATGTTTGCTTCCTGCAAAATAGTTCTGCTGATGTTACACTATTACACAGACCAGCATGCAACATAATAATAAGCAAATGTAGCAATAATGAACATAGTCAACAATACAGTTTTTGGACTATTCGGCTCAGCAGTGTTAACACATATGCACAATATGCAATATTACAATGTAGCATACTGGGGGCTTACATGCTTTTCAAATAGAAAGATAAAGTCAAGCTCAAAAGAGACTGAATGCCTGAAGTGCATATAATGATTGTATTTAATGCCATATTGTTGTATGGTCACATTCTCTGCCAATGAATACAAGGCATTGTACTGTACATCATCTTCCTGGAGCTAACTTGTACCTAATGATTTATTCTTGCCTTTAGCATGAATATCAGGCCTGCTTCTGTCAAATCCTCAGGCAGATCTTAAAAATTTTATCACCTCAGGCTTCTTCAGACATTAAGTTAAAAAAAAAACATGAATATTTAATCACTTGTGTTCCCCTTATTATCAGATGAAGGAAAATCCCAACTTCTGGGTATGAACCTGGCCAGAGGCAAAATAGTGTAAAGGGGAGTCCTCAAAACAGAAACAAGGCAAAATAACTTTGTGATCAATTATGTTTCACAGGTGATGGGACCAGGTCTGTTTTAGAATTACAGTAACATGTCATTCCCATTTAAACATTTTCCCCATCAGAATTTTCAGCCAAGTTTTTTTTAAAGAAAAGCTTAGATTTATAGCTTGTACAATTAAAGGGAAAGCTCACCCAAAAAAGTACTACCACGGTCAAGGCACAGAAACGTAGTAAGGACATTGTTAAAATGGGAAAGGCATCATTTTTGTTTTCTTTGAGCACAAAAAGTATTCTAGTAGCTTCATAACATTACGGTTGAGCCACCGGACTATTTTAACAATGTCCTTACTACCTTTCTGTTTCTTGACTGTGGTAGTACCCTTGCTGTCTATGGGGGGGTCAGAAGGCTCTCAGACTTCATCATAAATATCTTAATTTGTGTTCCGAAGATGAACGAACGTCTTGTGGGCTTGGAACGACATGAGGGTGAATAATTAAAGGGTCACGAAACCCCCACTTTTTGGTTAATTTTAAGCTTTTTTGTGCGATTTTCATCTTCCGGGTTTAAAATCTACATTGTGTTGACGTCACAATTTGTGACGTGGCAAAGGACTATAGTATATCGATGACACATATGTTCTATATACTGTAGAATGAATGTAATCGTGAATTACCAGCATCAGTTGAGTCATTCACAACTTCTCTCCTGTGGCCTCATGGGATAGTAAAATGCCCATCACATGTACACTCCAGAATCTCACTGGAAATATTAGGTCACCCAATGATTTTTACGTATTGTACATACTGTTTTCTGCCTACTACATTTAAAAAAATGCTGGGTTAAATACAACCCAGCGTTGGGTAAAATATGGAAGAACCCAGCGATTGCGTTGTTTTAACTCAGCGGTTGGGTTACTGCCCAGAAGGTTGGGTTAAACATTTAACCCGAACTGTTGGTTGAAAACAACCCAGCATATGTTCTGTCCAATATTTAACCCACCATTTTTTTAGAGTGTAGGCATGTAGTAGGGAAGTCCAATGTTCATCCAATTATACAAATATGTAGAGAGATTCACATAAAAAATATTTTCTTTTGCTACTGTGTTTTTTTGTTTTGTTTTGTTTTAGTGCTCTACTCTGATCAAAAATACCAGCTTGAAAAAATACATGACAAATAAAATGGAAAAGCATGACCACAACACACAATTATGTCTGGTGCACATGCTCTCAGGTTATGTAAAGATTTGGTCTGGACGACATATTATTGTATATCGACGATGTCTCAATGTCAACAGTCAGGTAACAGACGATTATCGACATTTCCGGGAAAAAGAAATTACAAATGATGTAACATAGCCCCATAGTCACCATACAGGTCTTTTTGCATGCAAGTATGAAATAATTTAGTATGAGGGTTGAGAATCGAAAAGCTATTCCAATTTTGGAAATCAGATCAGATGCGTAATTACACTGTAAAAAATTATATGATGAAAAAGTCATGACAACTTATGTTTTAAAGTTACTTTAACTCATAAAAATAATTTAAGCAATTTCAACTTTTTTTTGTAAGTTATGCTAGATTCAACTTGATTTTTTAAGTCAGTTTAATGTTATTGAAATTCAAGGAGACCAATTTAATTCAGTGAACTTAACATTTTAAGTTCTAACTTACTGGCACACTGTAAAAAAAAAGTTGAGCCAACTTAAAAGTTTGCTCGACTTATTTTTGTGCACTGTAAAACCCGACAAGTTAGGTTAACTCAAACTGTTTGAGTAAACTTATTGCCTTAAACCATTTAAGTTTATAAAACTAACAATTATGAGTGCTCTGAACTTATTTCAGTTGAGTTCACTAAAATAAGATATACATTGCTATTAAGTGATTAATTGAGTGATAATTGAGCATTAGTGATGAACACTTGCTGTTAACAAACATAATCACTGAAGAAAAAGAAGCACAAGAACAACTAACTTTAGTCACAGCCTAGAGTAAACAACCCCACAAACAGCATCACCAGCTCCACTTATTAATAACCAGACTGACTTTATTTCTGTCAGACATCTACAAAAGATCTTATTGAGAATTAACTAAGGTTTAGATGTTGATTTATTGTTTCAATTGAAGTAACCATGTTAGAGATCAGTGTCTGCTTTAGTTGGGCTCTTGACCCTTGACGTCTGTTTTAGTTTTTTTTTCTCTTCTCTTTTTCTCTGGTTGTTGTAATCATATGTTTCTCAAACATATTTGTTATAACTCAAAAGCCCAGAGAAAATGATCAGTAGTTGGTTGTTATATGTTTACAATGACAATCATCTGTTAGTGAACTGATCTCATTGTGTGTCTAATCTCTGATTAAATGGATGTTGTATTGATTATAGTAAAAGTGATTCTAAGAGCCAGTGGTTCTGTGACAGTCAGTTAATAGAAAGGACTTTCCAAACAGTTTGTCCACAAAAAGTTTTAATCTATGGTAGCAATTAGACTCACACAGACATCAAGAATCAGCTTGTGAACCTCAACAATGGTGACCATTATAAAAAAGAAAAAAAAAAGAAAATTCATGCTGCAATGCATGCTGGGTACTAGCATAGTACAAAACTCATCCATGGATCCCAGCATGCATTGCTGCATGATTGTTTTTTTTTTGTTTGTTTTTTTAAATGGTCACCATTGTTGAGTTTCATAAGTGATTACTTTTTTTTTTTACTTGACATGATTAGTTGAAACAACTAATACTGAAAAGTCCAATCAACTTACAGAGAGCAATTCAGCGCCAGTCAGGATTTTACAAAGTGAGTTGAAATGACTTGTATTTGTAATTTGTTTATACTTAAAAATTTAAGGCAGCCACAAAACTTAAGTTTTTAAGTTGAAATAGGTGGAAATTTTTTACAGTGTACTTGTTAGAAAATTAAATTTAGATTCTGCTTCTCCATTCCTGTATGTGCACTTATTGTGATTTCAAAAGATTCAACTGCAAGAAGACGAAATAGAACTCACTTCTGCACTGGCGCTCGCACACACAAAGTGTACGCACAAAAGCCACCTCTTTTAGACATGCAAACACTGGACTGAGCTCTCTTTCTCGCATTCTTACACATTCGAATGGACAAATACACACAGAATTATTTCAAAATATCCCATAAATACAATCGGTTATGTCTTAAGTGAACATAAAGAGTTGAGAAAGAAAACAAGCGTGTATTGGATCAGTGTATTTGCAGAAGCCGCTGCCTCCAGTCATCAAAATCAAAGAACAAAAGAAAAGAAAATCCCTGACTGATCTTGACTGAATCACTTTTGTAACCTCAGTTTATATTTCATTTACCTGTTGTTTGGCGCTGACTACTATATTGGCAACGTGCATCTGTGATTATTTTGGAGTTATGCCATGGTCTGTCTGAATACTGGATTCTGATTGGCTGGCAGGTGTTGATTAAATTCGTTGAACTGCACAGGTAGTTCCAGGTCAGTTTAATCACGTTCTATATTAATGTGCTTCCTATAAACATTGGTAACCATAGTAACATACAGTTACAGTTAAATAGTAATACAGACGAAAATAACCGTCATTTTTATCGTTCCTGTCAAATATTGCAGCGCAAATATTATTAACATCGGTCAAATATTGCAGCGCAAATATTATTAACATCTTTAATATGTGAATGCTGGCAAATGACCATGGCATAAACGGGATAATCAACGGCTAGCTGTGCATTAAACGACTTGAATGCATGACGTGGAGGCGAAGAACCGCCCGACGCACAGCGGATTATCCCTTACATATGCTACAGTAGCACTGCATGTGTTTCTGAATATTTATTCAAACAGACTGTATAATGATGAAAAACCACAAACATTACAAAAATACGCAAATTCCTACACAGCCTATTCATACAGCGCACACAATGCCCTATTTTTACAGATATATATATTTTATACTGTTTATACAATATAATTATGTTTAATTAAGCTGAGATATAGCACTATAAGTTCTTATTTCATTTGCAACAAATCTATAAAGCCCAACACTGAATATTATATTGTGGGAGTTGTATTTTGATTAATAAAATAAAAATTATAAAAATTACCCCTGCTTCTAAATAAATAAAGCAGTTATTTTTATTTTGTTAAAAACAGGCCAAAAGAGACCTCCGAACTAGTAGGCTACCA
Organism: Onychostoma macrolepis; assembly: GCF_012432095.1. Lineage (NCBI taxonomy): Eukaryota > Metazoa > Chordata > Actinopteri > Cypriniformes > Cyprinidae > Onychostoma > Onychostoma macrolepis. The sequence continues at coordinate 15,710,213 of NC_081164.1, read as the reverse complement.
GAAAGAAAAAAAAAGAAGAAAAAAATTACTTTTTACTCAGAATTCTTTTTAATCCCTGCATGACTTTAGTCATACATGATAAATATCAAATACGTTAATGTTACGGATCTACCAGGCTCTGTCACCAGCCAGTCACAACGCACTCTCTCACCCGAGTTCTAATCAGCCACACCTGCATGTCATCTGATCACCAATCAACACCGGCATATAAGCACACACCTCACAACACTTCATTGTCTGGTCTTGTTCTTAGGAAGTAGACTCTTTATGCTATCACAGCAACTTACCGGCTACTTATCTCCTTGTGTACTCACCTCCAGTGTTCTTTCCAGCAGTGTGTCTACCATGTACCCCAGTCTGTCTGCTCCAGTGATCGGCTCCTGAAGTCTGTTACTCTGCCTGTGTGAGGTGTGTGCTCTGGTCTGTATTGGAAGTGTTCCTGTCAAGACCAAGATCTCCCATCAACCTATCATCAGTAGTTACCTGGTCAACTGGACATCATACTTACCACCTTCAAACCATATTGCTCTGCTCAATCCAAAATAAACGTTTGTGATCCATCTGATTCCCTGTTTCAGTCTGCTTCTGTAACAGTTATAGTTTGACTACAAGTTTAAAAACAGTGCTACAATTATTATAATCAAGGAAATTAAACCATCATGAAATTTGTCTACACAGGCGATCATGCCAAAAAGAACATTAATGAGAAACCTCTGGAAATAGGCATATTTATTCAAGACATTACTATATGACATCAATATGCATCTATCATTCTTACAATCACCGCCAGAATGTCCAACTTCACCAAACCTTTCCTCAACAGTTCTCCTCACAAAACAAAATTCATTTCAAACACAAATTTGATAAGAACAGAGTGGAAATTATTAGCAACACCAACATAACAGCAAAGCTAATGTTTTCTGTTAGTTTAAGCACAAACTAAGAAAAGTAAAACCAAAGTTTAATGTGGCAATAATTAAGACCAAACTGAACATAGTGTGTGCTTATGGTGCATGTCGGCAATGTTGTCTCTGCAGGGGCAGGGCGTGGTGGAGGTGGGGCTTAGGTAGACGATATTAACGGATATCGCGATATTTTTTAAGGCGATTATCAATAAGATATTTTTGACATATTGCCCGCAAGGATACACAAAGGCACTATTCCTAGAAAGGGAAATCCAGGAGGATTTCAATGCAAAGCATTCACTTTTGTAATTATCTTTAGAATAATGCTTCAAGACGTCCACAGAAATTGTCTCCAGCACTCTTACGTTTAGATTGCCAGCGACCCGCTTGAAACATATTTGCTCGGATTGATCTGTACTGACATAGTCACTTTCATCTTTTTTGCAGAGCAATCACAACCCATTTAATTTTAAGTTCCGAACTGTTCAGACAATTCAGAATTGTTAAAAACCTACTGATGACACATTCAGAAACAAGGCAGGTTGTCAGTCCGTGCGATCAAACAAGTGTACTTACTGCGGCGATTTGGATAATCTTCTTTTATATAAGACTTATTCTCTGTCGATTGTGCAGACAAAAAGAGCTATTTCACACAAATGTGAGATTCTCAAATATGTGACACAGTCGTCTTTTTGTTGCTTTGTGCTTTACAGATGTGTTGATTAAAAGAGTATACTGGTTTTGATTCTTTTGTGTTCAGAAAAAAATTAAGCTGAAGCATTTTGAAGTTCCATGGCAGATTGGGTTTGTCTATCAGGAAAGGTAAAAATATAAATGCTTAAAATATCTGGAGATAGGTGTAACCAGCTCAAAGCGGGCTTCGATCTGCGGTCTTCAGTGTGGGAGGCGGGAGCTCTAACAAGGAGGATAAAGGCCACGGCCACTACCGTCAGTCGCTAGAGCCGCTCTTTTTGAGATCAGGGGAGTGAGGTTTACACGCAACAGAACTTACAGGCCTAAGACTGTTACATAGGCACTAAAAGGCCCTCAAGTCTCTACTGCGGTTTTTCATTAAGAAGGTCAAGGGCTCGAGATTAATCTGCATGTTACTGGAGAAAAGTCGGGCTAATTCTTTCAACGGTCCGTGGGGAGATTCAGAAGTGTTTGTACGGTAGCCATTAGTGCTTGTTAGAAAGTCACTGTTAGTGCAAACTAAATATATGATTCAGCAGGCTGTGGGTGTCAGAGTGATTTTTAGTCTAATAGATAGAGAATATATGAGCGGCTATTTCATCAGCTCGCTCCCATAGCTCATGTTTATACAGAGATACTTTGGAGCTTTTTAACTTGCAACGCTATTCTCTCCAGAACTGGTGGTCTGTCGGCAATTATTGCGTGGGCATGGCAAATTCAGACCCCATGGAGTGACCGCGTTTTGGCTGTGATGTTACGCTAGCTTTGTGACAAGGCTTTTTATTTCAATTATTCTCCCACACGCTGTGTGTTTGTCTCTAATCAGCTTCCAGACTAATTAAGCACACATTTCTAAATGTTAGTGTTTGTTGGATGTCGACCAATCCATTATCTCTTGTTTTGAGATTTCCCTTTAACTGGCACCTTAACGTGCCATTTGGTCCCCTGCAGGATGTTGAGTGAGACCGTCCTATTCATCATTTAGTCATTAAGTCCGATTTAATAACGGAAACTAGCAGCCCACACGGTCAGAGTGATCTACAGTATGACATACAAATGACACACGCATCTTTTAAGAGTACGAACTTTATAATGCAGTGTCTAATTAATGTGGTCTTTCAAAACACAATAATCAGTTCACAGAAAAATGGCAGGCATGACAACTTTCACCTGTCACGAATGCTATTTTCGAATAGATACTTTTCTTTCTATTCACATGTCTGCATGATTCTAACAGACCTTTTTATATGCGGTTTCAGTGTGAGTCACTCAAAAGTCACAAGAGTACTTTGGGTAGTGTCTCTATGCTAAATAAGAGCATAATTATAGCTTTAAACTTAACAGTATATGTTTGAAAATCCTTGCCATATTCAAAGATCATAATGAGTAATATTTTTTTGACGTCATCCTTGAAAGCATGCTGACATTTATAAATTCCGCTCCTATCGTGAATCAAAAATCCTGAGGGGGAGAAGTCTCTTTCTTATTAACACCTTTTTCTATCATAATCAACTCTGACAGAGCGTCTTGTGAGCATTTTGCGGCATCCGGCATCAAAGAACCTCGGATCAAACAGAGTCCAAGCAAACCAACACAATTATAACCAGCTCCATAGGGAGTGAAATAAAGAGTCTCAGCTTTTTTTTTTTTTTTTTCTTTTCTAAAGGAAATAGAAAAACATCCCACTCTCAGATTCCAAGTTCTTCACTGATTTAGTTTAGGGAGAAAGGGATTGTTGGAAGTAATGTGTTTTAATAAGTTAGGAATCACATGGGATGGATTTGATTCAAGCTGTTTGTTCCCTTTATGGAGCTTATTATACGGGAGCAGCAGATTCGGGCCCATATGCTCACGCTATCTACAACTTTATGCGGCTGTTGGCATTAGTGGTGAGATGAATTATTGAATTGGTTAACGAAACTCATTAAAGCATACTGCACCCAAACATGGGAAATATATTTTGCTTCATCCTCAGAGCTGTTTGAATAATGAAAAGCTGAAACTATTCAGCAGAGCTTGTAGCGAATAAGTGAGTATACAACAGTTCTTACTCGTTCCTCAACATTATTGACAATATATTAAGCTGTGAGATGGCTAACAAGCTTTGCAATTTCTCGTTCCATATAGCTTATGAAACCTATAGCTGCAGAAACATTTAAATCTTCAGTGACCATATTCTTGTATCCTTGTCAGAATGGTGGCTCAGTCACAAGTGCTATGCTAATGTATGCTGATGATATAAATATAAATGGCCAGATTTTGACAGTGAGTGACAAGAATAGTAGACGACTCTCAAGTGAATCACAAGCACAAATAGTAGACTGAAAATTCACTATGCCCCACTTGCTTCAACAATATTTTGGGATGAATGCTAATATAATTGAGGGACTAGCCTGATGTGCTCAACATTTGTGCCTACTGAAAATCACTGTAATTATGTGAGCTCAGGCGAGTGCAGACAAGTTAGATAAATTAGCTAAATTGGATTATGACTTTATTTATTGTGCTGATTTGCAATATGTGCTGTATGGTTGGTTGCAGTTGATGCTGAAATATGGAGAAGTGTGATTAGCATTGCTAGTGCTGCAGCTTTGTATTTCTGTAGGCGAATTTGTGAACATGCAGCTGTATGTTATGATACATGGTTATGATGCATGATCTCATTTGTTGTCTTTGGCCCATAACAGTGTCCTCAGCTATCAGCTATTAGTTTTATGAATATTAATCACTGTAAATACACACAGCTTTTTTGCTTCACAAGATGTTAATTGATGGACTGGAGTGGTGTGGATTACTTGTGGATTATTGTGATGTTTTTATCAGACTTTTATTCTCTGACGGCAGCTATTCAATGCAGAGGATACATTGGTGAGCAAGTGTTAGGAGTAGACATGATTAACTGGTAGAAATTTGTCAACTGGTATAGAGATTTTGGACTCTATTGGACTCTATTTGGTCTCTGTTGCGGTTACATACTCATGTTACGCTGCTGTGCTACGTGGTCACAGAGACTTATCGTTTGCATGAGTTTTTTAAGCATTGTGGTTTAAAAACAAGTGACTTTACAGTAAACCGCTGAAATGCAATCGGCAGCAAAAGAGAACTCATTTCGCTATATGCGCTCGCTGAGAGTTTCTGAGTAATGTCAGATAGGCGCACACATGTGAAGAATTAAAGTCATTTTTGCTGCTTTATAGACCTTGAACGGTTAAATACACTCACTTTTTTTGTGTCAAAATGCCTGTCTTTGCAAGTATCCTTGAAAACACAGTAGGTCTTAAATGAAAGTAAACTGTTGAGAAAGAAAACACGTGTACAGTATACTGGATCAGGGCAGCTCTTAAAGTGACAGCAGTCTAATGTTCCTGCTGTCTGTCATTCATGTCAATCAAACAACAAAAGTGAGAAAATCCCTCACTGCTCTTGACTAAATCACTTTTGTAACTTTAATTAATAGAAATATATATATATATATATATATATATATATCAAAATTTTGATATAATAGTAACTATATTCTGATATGTATAGTTACCATGAAATAAAATTACTCCAAACTTGATATAAGATTTTGGTCATATATATGCTAAATTTCTCCAAAATTGTTCCCATTGACCAACAAACTCATAGATCTTGGATTGCATGAGGGTCAGTCACATTTTCATTACTTCCTTTAAACGGCGCCCATACAATGTAACACAATGCAAGATAATTAAACAAAATACATTAAATTCAAACACTAAACTTAAATGAATCAGGATTTTCCACTTGTTTCCACTCTTACTCAAATAATTAAACACTTAAATCCATTAGGCAGCTGAATATCTGTACATTTCTATGGGTATATATAATCAAACACATTTGGATCATAGCTTTAGGACTTACATGATGAGGCAATTTTATTTTATTTATTTACAAGCCACATTATCACCCTATTCACAGCTCACATAATTAGTGTTTTTAAAAGGAAACATGAGCCATTCTTTCTTGGTTTTACACTAGCAGCAAATTTCAACTTGCTAGTCTGCTATTTCTCAGAATCAAATATTGACACCACAATTATTATTACATTTAAATCAGGCTAAAAATGTTTTTCTTAAAATTGATGTTTTAGTAATTGCAGTGCATGCAAAATGCACTCTGGTTTCTGCTTACAGTCAAAACTGCGGACCACATACTGAACTAATTAAATACACAGAGCACCGCAAGTATTAATGGTACTGGCCTGAAATGACGACTTAACCACTGATGCATAACAACAAAAGAAGAGATTTTCAAGAATACTGGACCTCACTGATTTTAATTTATGGATAAAAAGGACAAATATTAATCTTCTTTTGTGTGCCACAGAATAAAATAAAATAATCAAGGTTTGAAATGACATTAGGTTAGTAAATGATGATAGAATTTTCATTTTTGGGTGAATCTCTTTAATACTGAAGCTCTGCGTTCTGTCTGTTGATTGTGGGTAGTGAGGAATTTGAGAGGTACCATTCTGTCACTATGCAAACTGGAGCATAGTAAATGCTTAATGTGGACGCGGTTATAGCATTGGTTTGAATATTCATGCTATGAATATTCATGCATTAAAGCACAACAGTGACCCAAATGCATCCGTTCTTAAGGTGACACCATCAATATTTAGACTTCCCTTTGCCATAGCAAATTTGACTTGTAGATTTTTATTCAATTCTTCTGTCTTCATTCTTGCTGTGTTTCTAATTTCACATTCAGTCTAGATAAGCAATCATGTGTTCTTCAGCATAGCCGAACATAGAATAATTCATGAGCAGTTATGTGTCTTATTTCATCTAGTCATTGCTTTAATGCAATGCTTCAATAAAGAGACAAGCCTCATTATCATTATTCCGTTGCCATGGGATCCTCTTCTAGGCTGTTTTGGGAGCAGTAAAAATGAGTTAATAATATATTCAATTATTGATTTTCTGAATTATTGATCAGTGTAACATAGTTTGTTTGTTTTTTTTGGCAGAAATTGTAAAACATTCATAGAATAAAAGCATAATTGTTAAAACCAAGGCTGCACTCATTTGATCAAAAATACTGTTGATGCAAAGCTGTATTTTCAGCATCATTACTCCTGTCTTCAGTGTCACATGATCCTCAGAAATCATTTTAATATTCTGATTTGGTGCTTAGGAAACATTTATTATTACTATTGGTGTTGAAGACACTGCTTTTTCTACTATTTTTGTAGAGACTGTAATACACTACCATTCCAAAGCTTGGGGTAAAAAAAACAAAAAACAAAGATAAAATAAATAAATTGACATTTTAATTTATCAAGGATGCATTAAATTGATCAAACATGACAGTAAAGACATTTATAATTTTACAAAACATTTCTATTTTAAATAAATGCTTTTCTTTACATTTTTATATTTATTAAGAGTATCCTAAAAAAAATTATTGTAATTTCAACAAAAATATTAAACAACACTGGTTTGAAAAAAAGATGATTATTAATAATTGAGTACCAATAAAAATTAATAATTGAGCATAAAATTATCATGTTACATTTTTTTTACAGCTTCACAATAACACAAATAAATTCCATTTTAAAAATATATTTAAATGGAAAATAGTTATTCTAAACTCTAATAATATTTCACGATTTTACTGATTAAAAAAGCAGCTTTGCTATTTCAACACTGCACTCATTAACAAGCCACAACCTTACACTCAGCAGTCAGCCTGACTTCCAACAAAGGACCATAACATCCCTCAGGCCTCACGCTGTTCCTGAAGAAATGCACAGTGGCTGGGTTCATTGCTCCCGGTAAATATCTTAGCAATCTTCTTGTGTGTAAATGTCTGCTGCTTGTGCTTATTAATGTTTGCAAAGATATATTTAAGATGACAGGATTAATGAATTTTCTTGTGTGTTTTGTCTGTTTTTACCATTACGTTTTTCAAGGCTGATCATAAGCCTGGTGACATTTTAGGGAGATCAGCTGGAAAGTGAACACAAGGTTGAGAAAGTCATGTTGTGGACTGTAAAAGACTCTGTCTTACAAAGTAGTTGTCAATTGTCTGAGTCCATTGTCAACAAAATTGTTGGTCCCAAATAAACTGTCCTGCAAGGCCAAACATCACAGATGGATCACAACAACCTCCAGTCCTTTGTGAACAAATAGCACTTTTTTTCTAGAAAAGAACACACCAGCAAATATGAAATGCTGTGAGACAAATTTTGAAACTGAAATCCATTTTGCACTGTCTCTATTATCAGTCCATATTGTTTTAGCACCCAAAAGTTCACTAAAGTAAAAAAAAAAAAAAAAAAAAAATCAGCTAACAGCAAAACCAAAACTCTGAAATAGGCATTCAGTTGTATTCCTATCACATACACACACACACACACACACACACACACACACACACACACACACACATATTATATAGAACATTCATTTTTAAAGTGCCCCAATTATGGATTTTTGAAAATTACCTTTCATGCAGTGTGTAACACAGCTCTAAGTGAATGAAAACATCCTGCAAAGTTTTAAATCTGAAAGTGCACCGTGTATAAATTTATTGTCTCTCAAAAGAAAGAGTCGACTCTGAATCATTGAAATGAGTCGTTTTTAAAACTAATCTTAATCCGTTTCATGTTGACGTCAAAATGAAACATTAGCATATTGCCCGCCCACTATTTGCCACTAGGTGCGCTTTTGGGGCGCTAAAAGTAGCGGTTTCCCCGGTAACGGCTGTACACAAATCAGCATTGCTCACAATCACAAACACTGCTTTAAATAAAATTGACCAATCGGACCAATCACTGCAGATTAGTGTCACGCAAAGGAGGGGTTTGGAAAAATGAATCACTGAGCGAATCGTTTGGGAGTCGCTGAGCAAATAAGGTAAAAATAAATGCATATTATAAGAAAATGTAAGTGTTTTTTTTGACCTTGCATGCATGTCAACCTGTTGTTGGGGACTCCCATAACCAAAAAAAAGAACCTTTCATAACCCATAATAGGGGCACTTTAACAGTTGTGAAGTTCTTCATCAAATATGCAATCCGAATTCCGGAAATGTTGGGACATTTTTTAAATTTGAATAAAATGAAAACTAAAAGTCTTTCAAATCACATGAGCCAATATTTTATTCACAATAGAACATAGCGAGCATAACAAATGTTTAAACTAAGAAGTTTTAGACTTTTATCCACTAAATGAGCTCATTTCAAATGTGATGCCTGCTACAGGTCTCAAAAGAGTTGGCATGGGGGCAACAAAGGGCTGAAAAAGCAAGAAATTTAGAAAAGATTCAGCTGGGAGAACATCTAGCAACTAATTAACTGACTAACTAAGTTAACTGACATCAGGTCTGTAACATGATTAGCTATAAAAGGGATGTCTTAGAGAGTCTCTCAGAAGTAAAGATGGGCAGAGGCTGTCCAACCTGTGAAAGAGTGCGTAAAAAGATTGTGGAATACTTTAAAAACAACGTTCCTCAATGTCAATTTGCAAAGGCTTTGCAAATCTCATCATCTACAGTGCATAACATCATCAAAAGATTCAGAGAAACTGGAGAAATCTCTATGCGTAGGGACAGGCCGAAGACCTTTGTTGGATGCCCATGGTCTTCAGGCCCTCAGATGACACTGCATCACTCATCGGCATGATTCTGTCATTGACATTACTAAATGGGCCCAGGAATACTTCCAGAAACCACTGTCGGTAAACACAATCCGCTGTGCCATCTGCAGATGCCAACTAAAGCTCTATCATGCAAAAAGGAAGTCATATGTAAACATGGTTCAGAAGTGCCGTTGTGTCCTGTGGGCCAAGGCTCATTTAAAATGGACTGTTTCAAAGTGTTCTATGGTCAGACGAGTCCAATTTTGGCATTCTTGTTGGAAATCACGGACGCTGTGTCCTCCGGGCTAAAGAGGACGGAGACCTTCCAGCGTGTTATCAGCATTCAGTTCAATAGCCAGCATCTCTGATGGTATGGGGGTGCATAAGTGCATACGGTATGAGCAGTTTGCATGTTTTGGAAGGCACTATAAATGCTGAAAGGTATATAAAGGTTTTAGAGCAACATATGCTCCCCTCCAGACAATGTCCATTTCAGGAAAGGCCTTGAGTATTTCAGCAGGACAATGCAAAACCACATACTGCAGCTATTACAACAGCCTGGCTGTAGAAGAGTTCGGTGCTGAATTGACCTGCCTGCAGTCAAGATCTTTCACCTATAGAGAACATTTGGCGCATCATTAAACAAAAAATATGTCAAAGATGACCACAAACTCTTCAGCAGCTGGAAACCTTGTTGCATTAGCACAATCATATCTGACTATAATGTCATATAGCCTATAACGCTCTCACATCTTTATTATTTTAACATTTTGGGAGGAGTAAAATTTACATACAGTATGTGGTTTCAACAACCAGATGCATTTACACTTAAACCACACCACACTTGAACCACCTCCTGAAGTGGTTTGAGCGATCGGATTTATATCTGTTTCGAATGCGTTTGATCGGACAAAACGCATGAAGCAACCAAGTGTAAACAGCCCCCAACCCTTATGAAAATTAACCATGGTTTTATTGTAGTAAAAGTATAGTAACCATGTTTTTTTGGCGTATTGATTACAATTTGTATAACCTGAGTTTTACTACAAAAACCATGGTTAAACTATGGTTACTGTAGCAAAACCATGCTTAATTTGTGGTTACCACGTTTAACTATAGTAACAATGGTTTTTTGGTTTCATTTGTAGTAAAACCATGGTTAATTTTCATAAGGGAAATTTCTGTGCTTAATTAAGTGTAATTTTAAAATGAAGGTTACAACACAGGCTCATTGGAAATGTGTGGCAACGTTTCTGCAACACCGTTATTACATACTTTACTGCACGTTTCATGGCAGTTTCAAAGTGAAATGTCCAGTGAGTGGTGCTAAAACGCACCATGGCCATGTTTTTATTATGCTGGTAAATTATTTCTCGTATTTCTGTGTTTTTATTACATAGCTTCAGGTACGTATTGCGGCGGTTCAGAAATCGACTGTGCAGGGAGTGTTGCTAAAAGGCTTTATTGTGTTGAAAAATAATAAATCTTACTCCTAACTCAACTCTAAATCTACTTGATGGTGTTAACAAATGTAAAAGTGATATATAAATGCATTCGCTGATGAAGCCATGCTATAACTTATAATTTCTTATATGTGTGAGCTACCAAGCAAACCTGCTGAGTTAGAAAACTCATACAAATGAGGCTGTGATGCTAACATTCAAAAGTAATAGTTTTCCAATCTTGCAGCATGTTAAAATTGTTTTAAGGTCATAATATAATATTGTGCATGGAATATTTTGAAAATTAGGCTCTTAATCGAAACTCTGGCCTTGTAAATCATACACTGTAAAAAATGATTGTGATTTTAACAGTAAAAAACTGTAAAATACCACAGTAATAACCTGTAAAATGACTAAGAGTAAGTTTCCTTACTATATACAGTGAATAACTGTAATAGATCTAACCTTTGTTTTCGAGAAAGTAGCCTCAGAGTCGAAACTCATAGACTGTGTCTGAAACCACTCCCTACACCCTCATTCACTAGTCCTACATTACTTCACTATATAGTCCACTAGACAGAGTGATTGAGAACATATGAGTAAATTCAGACACTGATGAACACCTGCTGTTAACAAACACAGTCACTGAAGGAAAGAACAAGAAACAAAACTACAACTGACATACAGCCACAGCCTTAAATGAAATCAACTGAAATGAAACAGCAGAGGACGATTAAACAACTCCACAAAAAGCATCACCAGCTCCAATTATTACTAACCAGTTTGACTTCATTTCTGTCATATATCTACGAATTAACAGAGGTTTATATTTTATTTCAAATGCTTTGTTTGATCTCACCATCTTGGTGATCGGTGTTTGCTTTAGTTATGCTCTTGAACCTTGACTCTTTAAGGTTAGTTTTTCTTTGGCTGTTATAACTGTGTTTGTAAAGCATATTCATTATGACAAGAAAAGCTAAGAGAGCTTGTAGTTAAGTAAGTTAATAATATTACTCTACAAGTTAAGCTGACAAGCTATTATGAAAGAATTTAAAACCTTTTATGCACAAAACCTTCAGAGTTATAGCACCATTTTTAGAAACACACAGACATCAAGAATCAGCACATGAACCTCAATTTACTATTGAAAATATTAAAAAAAACAACTATTCATGCCGCAAAGCATGCTGGGTGCCAGTACAAAACTCCCAGCATGCACTGCAGCATGAATAAATTATGCAGCTGAATGTTCTTAATATTTTCTTTATTTGCTTTTATTTTGGTGTTGTTTTTGTTGTTACTTTTCAGTAGACTGTTTTGTGATGTTCAGAGTTGAACTGTTTTTTTAAATATGGTCCCACTTTATATTAGGTGGCCTTAACTACTATGTACTTACATTTAAATTAATCATTTGATACAACGCACGTATTGTGTACATACATGTTTTTACATTGTACTTATATATTTTTAAATACCTATACGTACTTACATCTGTAATTAATTTCTGTAATTACATTTATAATTACACTGTCAACCCATCCCTTACACATTAACCCACCCTTAAACCTACCCATACCACCAAACCTGTCCCTAACCTTACCCATATCCCATCTCAATAGCAGCAAAAGTGTTTTGCAATACAATATGAACACAATAAGTACATTGTACTTATTTTTTGATGTAAGTACATAGTAGTTAAGGCCACCTAATATAAAGTGTAACCAAAATTTTTATATTGTTTTTGATTGTCACCAATTTTGAGAATCATACGCTGATTGTTGATGTCTGTGTGTGTTTAAGTTCTGCCGTAGTTCAATACATTTATTTGTGCATATTCTGGTTCGAGCTGTTTCACAACATTTGATTGCTGTGGTATCAATGGTGCAATTAACATCACATGTTTAATAAGAGGCTTAACATGGGATAATCAGTGAATTAAACTAGATCATGATGGTTTTGACATCACAAACATCAGTCTCCGCTGATGACAGATTCTTTTGGCTTTTTTTTGTTTTAAAAACTGTGCTTAATAAACACAACTAATTAAAGCAACCAAACAAAAACCAACATTAAAAAGTCACAATTCAAGATCCCAACTAAAGCAACCACTGATCGCCAATATGGTGACTTCAAATGAAAGTACAACACCTAAAATCTCAATAAGAGCTTTTGCACACATGTGACATGAATAAAGTAAAAGTGGTTAGTAATAAGATGCTGGTGTGGAGTTGTTTAATCACCCTCTTCTGAAATCTTGAGAGATTTCATGTGTTTTATTTCAGTTGATTTCATCTTGGCTTTAGCTGTAAGTTTTGTTTCTCTGCTCTTGTTTCTCGTTCCTTCAATGATTATACTTGTTAACAGCAGGTGTTCATCAATAAAGCTCAATCCTAATTTAATTAGTCACTTAATTCTCTCATTAATTCATCACTGCTTCAGTGTTACTTCAACACTCTGTAGTGTGGACACACAGAAGTGCTCTTTAAAACTGTGGATTTTGCTGTGGGATTAAAGGGATTAAATTTGTGAGATGACAAAACATACTGTGAAACGTAATTTTAACAGAAATATACCGTAAATTTAATTTACGGAAGCAAACTGTAAAAAAACAGTAGATTACTGGCAACCACAGCTGCCAGTATTTCACCGTAAAATCAAGACAAAAAAAAAAAAACCAGCAAAATACTGTAAAACCTAACAGTCAACTTCCTGTTGTGTTTTGTGGGTCACCATTGTGCTGGAGAGTAGAGCCTGTGTTTAAGTCAAGGACGGAGAGATGGACACTGATGTTGTGCTGCGTGTTGCTTTATTTAAAGGCAGTAACTGAGTACTTACTGATGTAGTGAAAATCTCTTTGTTAATTTTAATCATGCATGTGTGTGTGCTGCTGTTATTTACAAGAGATTTAAGTTGAATTGATGACTTTGCATAAATCAATAAGATTTTCTTCATGGACTTAAACAAAATAGTCCTCAATACTCTTATGCTCACATTACATAAACATTATAAATATTAGTTTATAAACAAATGGCAGTTGGATAATTTAAGCGTGGTCGGTTTCTGCAAATAAAATGAGTTAACTGAATGGTTTGCGTAACATTGTATCAGTTAATGAGATACGGGTTTTCACTGTAAATTTAATCAGTTCTGTAAATCCTAAAATGTTGCTGCCGTATTTTTCACAGTAAAATTCTGGCAACCACAGCTGCCAGTATTTTTCCGTAAATTTAACAAGATTTTTTTTTTACAGTGTACTATGTGTGAAAAGGAATAAAAGGTGGTGAGTAGTATTGTTCATTTCAACTGGAAACTACAGCGATTCGTATGTATAGGTACATTTTTTTCAGTTTTGCAGAAATGTAGGTAGATGCATGTATTTCCAGTGAGCCAAGTTCATACAGTGACAGAAACTTATATTATGGCTTTTTTATATTCAAATTGTAGCCTACAATTCAGATCTCTTCAGAAAAAAAATGCACAAACTTTTTCAAGTTAAATTCGCAAGTTGCAGACTTAAAGTGGAGGCCATTGGCGAAGAGTGTAAAAAGAGTGTTATTTATGCTATTAAATCAGTCTGTATTGAACACGTTGCAGGGATTCAGCATTACTTTGTGTAGATTATTTAAGTGGTCAATAAGAGAAATCTTGCTTTGCCAAAAGATTGATTTCTAAATCCCATTTGTCTTGATGACTGCTGTCTTAGCTGTATTGTGAATAGAAGAAAAGCTTAAGCAGGTACAGTACAGCTATACTTAACCTGGCTTCACCCTGCTGTAGTCCTACATGGTAATTGATGCTATTTGTATGCTGCTGTCGGCAGTTAGAAACCATACACATTATGGAAGGACCATTAAGTTGTCGGAGCTTGTCAAAAGAAAATACATCTGTCCGTAATGGTAGACAGACTCCACTATGATACAGGAAGGGGCCACTGACGCATACAAAGGGAGAATAATAGCACAAGGGAAAACTAATTTGGATTAGCAGAAAATCTAAAACTGTAGATCTTATTTTGAAGCTACACAGCAACAGAATTATTCCTACATATCTCCTAGCAACCGCTGGTTCATTTTGTTCTTTCTTTGTGCTGCAATCATTAGAGTCTTAATTCCTGTAGATTGTGAGGCTTGTATTGACGATGCATTAGTTGTATCATAATATTATTGTATTATGACAAAATTACCATAATGGAAACAAAGTAATAACTTGGCTAATGGAAATACTTAATGGAAATAAACATATTGTGTCAAACCAGGAACCAGACTTCCATTTATTTGTCATGCATGACTTTACCGACACTACTTACTGTGAAATATCTAGTCACAGACTTGTTCTGATAATAATAACTGGATTGGCAAAAACTTCAATCAAACCTGTTTACAAAAAGTACATATAAAAAGACAAATGAACCAGGATTATCAAAATCACAAAAGGCTTTCTTCAGACAGGCAGAAAACATCTATGGATTTGCTAGCTCAATTTTTTTTGTCTGAATAGGCTAGAAAGGAATTGTACTAGGTTCTTACATCATGTGAGGCACAAAATGGCAGCAATTGTGTTTATATGAAAAAAAGAAAGTGATACTAGAGATATGAAAGTAACAGCGGTATTCTGCCAATGGACAAACATAAATAATTCCGATTGTGATGAATTGTTTTGACAGATCAGAAGAATAATTTAAATAATAATAATAATATTCATAAGTAATAAAATATTTGCAAATAATAATAAATACAAATTAGTCTATTCATATTAGGAGTGTGTGATAATGACAAAAAAATATATATCTTGATGCTGTCAATAACAATAATTAGACGATATTTTGCTGAGTGTGTTATTGTGATGGTACTTTGACAAGGTTAAGACTGCCATGGACAGCTGACTCCTAAAGCTTTTGATGTTCTTACATTCTGTGAGGTGGTGTGTTTGCAGGAGTAACAGAAATGAACTTTTCCAATAAGCTTAAATTGATTTTTACCTTTTATGGGCATTTTTACCTTTATAAGGCCTTTATATATTTTCTAACGTAATTAAATGTATGCATTATCTTTTGTGTCACATTGGTACATTTAATCAATAAATTCTCATAGTAAGACAGTATGGGCCCTATTTTAATGATCTAAGCGCATGGTCTAAAGCACACGGCGCAAGTGCACTCAGGGTGTGTCCGAATCCACTTTTGCTAGTTTAACGACAGGAAAACGGTCGGCGCGACCGGGCGCATGGTCTTAACGCGTTGTCCCTATACTCTTAATGAGTAATGGGTGTTTTTTGGGGCGTACTGAAAGAAATAAAGTATTTGAAAAATTTATGCCTACACAATAATATTATTTTACTCTGTAATCCTTTATTTTTTTTTTTAAATATTTGGCATGTTTGTGTGCTGCTGCGCGTCCCTGTGTTAATAAGCAAAGTGAACGCGCGTTGTGGACCCGCCCAGAGGCGCATTTTCTACTAACGCGCTCTTTATATAACAAAATAAATATATATATTGCGCCATTGACTTTAGACCAGGTTTGAGTTGGTCTGTGGCGCAGTCTATTGCAGTTCCACAAAATAGCAATGCGCCAACGATGCGCCTGAACACACCTCGTTTTCAGACCATGGCCGCACAAATGGGTGCAAATGCACTTGAGTCATTCCACGAAACCGGTACGATTTGGACTTACACATTTTTAGATTTTTTTTTTACCAAAATGTATTACTTTTCTGAACACCCCACAGCATTAATGACATATTTAACTTTCTGGAAAACATATTTCCTATTATTATTGGTCATTATTTTAAGATATGGGCACTATTTGTCTTCAACCCCGTTATGGACACTATGGGAGCTCTCTGAATATAATCATAAAATGTATTTGTAATGAAATCAACATTTTCCTATTAATCAGATGTCCCTCACACTAATTCGGTATTTGCAAATATAAAAGTTACATACAATCTCACAATTTTGCTATACTAAAGCCTGAAATGGAACTTTTTGTGACAGCAACCTCATCGTTTTTGATCAAAGAAGTGGCTTAACTTCAGAATTTGAATTAAAATCAGTATTCTTATTATTGCTCTGAACATTTCAGACTGAGATCAACAAACATTAAATTACCCAGTGGGCATTTGATGTCAAAAAGACGTCAAATTGACATCAAAAATTGACGTCAAAAAACAGGTCAAAAACGTAAATCAAATTGACGTCAAAAGCTGGACGTCAATTTGACATCAAATTTTGACATCAATTTGACATCAAACATTGACGTCAAAAAACAGGTCAAAAACGTAAATCAAATTGACGTCAAAAGCTGGACGTCAATTTGACATCAAACATTGACGTCAAAAAACAGGTCAAAACGTAAATCAAATTGACGTCAAAAGCTGGACGTCAATTTGACATCAAACATTGACGCCAATTTGACATCAAATTTTGACATCAATTTGACATCAAACATTGGCGTCAAAAACAGGTCAAAATGCAAATCAAATTGGCGTCAAAAACTTGATGTCAATTTGACATCAAACATTGACGTCAATTTGACATCCACACATTGATGTCCTATTCTAGACCACCAAAATAATGACACAACAGTAATAAATGTAAGAAAGTTTTATTCATCAAGCAACAATTCAAAAATACAAATGTAAACTGGGTTTTGTATCCCCTGAATAGAAAGGACTAAAGTACAGTACACGTAAATCAGAGGTTAAAAACACTATGGATGATAATAAATTACAGTTCAACATTGTAAAAAAAAAAAAAAATTGAAAAAGGGAAATATCCCAGCATTCATTTTTGTGCACAATATTTATAGAATGAGCGTTAAATATCGTATCAATATAGTAGGATTCATATTGAGTAATTTCCAAAAACAGTATTATTTTTTAAATTTTGCTATGTTTGATCACAACATTTAATCATTGCTGTTAATAGTGTTCACCGTCTGTTTGATTACATGACATTAACTAACTGCCATAGTTAGTTTTTACCATACATTTCTGCCATATGGACATCAACTTGAGATAGTCACCACTGTAATAGTAATAAGCTATTACTAAATATAAAATGTAGAAACTTAAATTTTCTCTAACACCGTGTCCTAACTACACATGACGCCGCGACACGCGATAAAAGGTATCTTTTCCATGTTAATCAGAGTTTTTGTCCTAACTAGCCACGACAGCGACACGCAAAATTTCTAATTTAGAAACTATTCTATTTCCGCGATGTCGCAGAAAAACAGTAGATAATGTCAGGTGATTATATGCTTTATTCAAAGTTAAACGTGTCTAATATGAGTTTAATATCATATTGCGTGACCCATACTGAAAGCAACAACAGATAGTTTACCTCAGATCTTGAAAAATAAATTAAATCAAAAGATGACCGTTAAAACTGTGAACTCACTGCGAACCAACGAGTGTACTCCATAACAAAGATGTTATCAGTCACTCAGTATGTATATTTAATGATGTTAAAAAGCTTTAAAATTTATGAATTAGATTATAAATGTATCCATTTCATTGCAAGAGTAGTGCGCTTTCAGAGAGAGGCCGCCCACATACGCTTCTGATTGGCTAAGATATTTGACTGATTCTGTCGCGTCGCGGTGTGACGTCGCGTGTAGTTAGGACACGGTGTAAAGCTGCTTTGAAACGATTTGCATCGTGAATACAAATAAACTTGAATATGAATTATTTTTACTGTAACATTCATACCATTAACATTTTATCACATAAATTGGGCAATTTCACTTTTTCCAAAATTAGTACTGCATGTTTCATTTTAAATATACAATTCAAGCATTCGTGAGAATCACAATTTATCAACAACAGAGCATGTGTCAAGGGCCTGAAAGTCCAACTCCTGGTTTAATTATACTCTATTCAGTTTCAACACGTGGAAATGTAAAGCATAAGACACTGAATTCAAAAGCTTACCACACAGACATCATATGGCTTTGACAAGCAAGGTATCTGATCACATCACTGAATACACATTACACTGAATATCCAAGGCATTCACAGGAGGATGCATCTTCAATGGCAACAAGTTCCTATTGAAGGCAAGAAGAAAAAAAATTAGTTAATTGAATCAAATGCACAAACAATTCTCCTGATCTGACCGTACTTTTTTGTGGTGACCACATTGATATACCACATAGATATTCTGTCAAGATCCATTCATAACAGGAAAAATAACTATAACCTTAACATTTTAATTGCCCCAGCTATAGTGACTATGATTTCTCTATTACTGAACCATACAAACACTAAAGAGGTCAAGCATTTAAAACAGCATATTATTTAACTGCAGCAATCACTTAGAATAAACAATGTTAACATCCCTTTTTGTGGATGCTAAAATACTTGGCATTAGTCTTCGTTGAAAGAGTGGGGCTTCAGGACAGGTTAGAGAAGCTCTGTGCTAATGTATAGGAATACACTTACACCTAACATAGATCTGGGACAGGATCCTGGGGTTTCTTGAGACAGCATCATTCTCCTTGCTCATTGAGAACCAGAGGTGCAGCTCCACTTTGAATTTGTGTTTGAGGAACTGGTACCATGACTGCAAACATAGAGAGTAAAAACAGACCAGATCAAAAGGAAAACCTCCAATTATAAAAATGTATAAAAACAGAAATGACTTCTGATCATTAGATCTTCTGAGATATCTTACACTTGTAAGGTCTTTTCACATAAAATGTAAGTCTGTAAAGTAACTTGCGTAGCCATTTCCTTCCAGATTCATAAGGAAAGCAATATTTCACAAGAAAAAAAATCTATACATATTCTGCTTTGGTAAGAAGAACCTAAAAGATAAAATAAATAAAAAAAGTTAGCCATAAAAAAACTAAGATGTAATCAATTTGTAAACAACATTGCTTTTATTACTTATAAAGTACTGTATATTTTAAATGTATATAAGTGAAGCAAGGGTGAACAAATTACAAATAAGTTCATGAAACTGACTTACATGTGTCCTATTCTTGGAGATTTCTGACGTGTCTTTATCAGAGTCTGGTCAGAGGAAAAAAGGTCTGGTCTGGTCCCAAAAAGGAACGACAAAACCAGCATGCAGTGAATTCAACCTGAATTATTATATTTACCAATGTACCTATTAAGACATATTACTTAAAGTTAAACTTACATTTCGTTTGTTGAAGGCTGCTGATGGCATTCTGTTCAAGAGTAACCACCACCATCTCACTAAACTGGGTCCATTTTGTCTTGTTCTCGTTATCCCCATCCACCTCATTATATGAAGGACAGTTGAAGGCTACATTTCAGCAACACAAATAAAATGTTTAGTTTAATAAAAATATACATACATACACATACATATAAAATAATTCTGTGTCAAACAGACTGTGAGACGCATTAAAAATTCAAAGCTCATGTAAGTGTGACACGCCTCTTACATCTCATATAAAAATAAAGGCATTCAGAACAGGAACATTGAATACAGGCATGAACTCAGACAGGGACCAGCACCATCACACCATCTGGCTGGACAGTTAGTTGTTTTTGGACTGTCAAACATCTCTTTGACCTTAATAATGGACACAATACTTAAATTATGTTGTGTATTATTACACACTCTGTCAGTTTAAATCTAGATTAAAGACCCATCTCTTTAGCCTGGCTTACACATAACACATTAATACGCTTCTATTATTCAAATCCGTTAAAGGATTGTTAAGCTGCATTAATTAGATCAACCGGAACTGGGAACACTCCCCATAACACACAATGTACTCGTTACATCGTAAGTTGAATGGCATCTACGCTAATATTTGTCTGTTTCTTTCCTAGTCTGTTTCTCAGTCCGTATCCGATCAGATGGTGGATCAGCACCAAGAGATGATGTCTACAGCCCTGATCGTCAGCGGAGACCAGGACACCCAGATGAGCCCCAGAGACATATCCCCAGATATATCAACCAAAAATAACAAAATAACTAAAATATAATAAAATACCTAACTACATAATACTACTATTGTTAGAAATTGCAACAAAGTTAAAATAGAAATATAAACTTTTGAACTGCGGGTTTCGTCTGGTCAGAGGAGAACTGGCCCCCGACTGAGCCTGGTTTCTCCCAAGGTTTTTTTCTCCATTCTGTCACAGAGGGAGTTTTGGTTCCTTGCCGCTGTCGCCTCTGGCTTGCTCAGTTGGGGACACTTCATTTCTAGCGATTATCGCCGATTTGATTGCACAGATACTATTTAAACTAAACTGAGCTAGACAATGACATCTCTGAATTCAATAATGAAATGCCTTTAACTGAAAATTTAGTGTTTAATCTTATCATTATACAATACTGACACTCTATCCTCCAATTTGATACTGTTAAGTGCTTTGACACAATCTGTATTGTAAAAGCGCTATATAAATAAAGGTGACTTGACTTGACTATTATATTTTGCCATAGTAACACTATGCTTTATTTGGAATTTTTAATATTAACTAGGAAAATATAATATATACTCATATTTTCATGCTTACTTTTCTAATATTGAAGTTTCATTATGTACAAATCAAAACACATACTTGTAGTTTTGATTCGTGAAAGAGCTTTTACTGGCTTTAGGACATAAAGGACACTCTCTTGTACGTGGTTCAAATTCTACAGGGTTGATTTACGCTTTCTAGATGGGTGGGACATGAAAAACATTTCACTGAAAAAGAGTTATCACAATTTTTAAATGAGCAACTTAACCTCCTCGCATTTTGAAATGTGAGATTTCATTTGACACATCTTTCAAATCAATCAACATTTTTTTACAATTAAAATGTTCACATGTAAAGGATCCCTGTAGTGGCTCACACAGTGACACAGCGATGACTGCCAGTAAACATGACATTTAAAAACACTGTTGTTAGATATAATGAGATATATATATATATATATGTCTTAAACATCTCTAATTTTTACCTTTTTAGCTTCCCCTTTATAACAGCAATTCACAAAGCTTATCTGCAGAGAGAGACAAAAACAAGCATGTGAGTGCATGGGACATGATAATTAAAAATTCTACAAAAATCCAAAGAAATATAAGTGCTGAAACGCATCAAATCAATGAAATTGTTTCTGTGCGCCTGTTTGCGATTCAGTGAAGGCAACGCATTAATTTAGTTTGAACAGTTTGAACGCACAGCAGCCAATCAGAATCGAGTATTCAGACAGACCAACGGCTTTGACATTAACTCTATAACTTGAATTACATACCGACCGACCGTATAACGGTAAATAAATGTGAATAGCACACTGCATGAAACTATCTGTTAAATTGGTTGACTCTAACAGAAATTTTAGTTCGTAGGCCCAATTAATCTTGATCCAGAGTAACGTCTGAAATTTCACTCATTTAAACAACATTTTAAGCTTTTTAGACGAAGCCTACATTGAAAAATTCAGACTACAAATCAGCGCTATCATCGTCTGATGAGGAAATCAACGGCCGCATCCAAGATTAAAAAAACACAAACATTAAAGATTAAGCTTAATAACGATTCTAAACAACGACGGTCAAAACAAAGCTCCAAATGCCAGAAGCAATTGTTCAGAAAATATGCATTTTACCTGCTTATTGTTTTATCCAACACCCTGAACGGTTGCTGACAGTCGAATGAATCCCGTCACTCCCACCGCGCCGCTGCTCCACTGTGTATGCTTGAGGAGAGGGTATCCTTCCGCCGCGCGGGATTTCCTCTAGTTCGAATATTTAAAATCTTCACAGTTATCATAAATGCCGTTTACTTCAACAAAGAATGTATGATGATATGATACTTAAATAAGAAACATTTTCAATTATCTTAATATTTTTATGTAAAAAAAAAAAAATCTGTATTTTATTTATTTATTACAGTGAATTTATTTCCAGCAAATCAGTATTTTTGGTAAATTTAATAAATGTAATCACTCCACTGTTTACCTTCAATTTATACAAAAGTTTTTTTTTTTTTTTTTAAGTTTTCAAATTCAGCAGCTGCACATCGGTTCAAAAGATGAGCCAAATGCGTTTCAAGCCTTCAGTTAAGAAAACAATTATATTTAAACTTAATGAAGCTAACGACAAATTCATATTACACCATAAATTTACATAAATCCTAATTAAACATACTAATAATTGATGTCAATGTGATGTCAATATGACATCAATTGGACGTTTAAAACTTGACGTTGATTTGACGTAAACTGAACGTCAAACATATTGGCCTACATATATATTAAACCAATTTCAGTGTGGGATAACTTCCTATTTTAACCCAATTAACCACCGGAAGAAATAGCCATCCAAGCTGAATTTAAAATGATGCTATATAGCATCTTGATCAAACTTTGACTAATATTTGACGTCAAATTGACATCAAGGTGCCCGCTGGGTTACTATTTCATAAACTTAAAAAAAATAATTAATAAAAATGTAGGTGTGACAGGGTTGAGACTAGGGTAATGGGGTTGAAGATTTTCTATAAACATTGTATTTCATTATGTGACCAAGAAAGACAACGAAAATAGTTTTATTAACCCGACTGCAGGAAAAACAACAATAACAAAGTAGACATTAGAACATTATAAACTGATTGAATAGGTCATCAAAATAAAACATATAACTTGTTTGGCCACTTCATGGCATTCAAAATCTGTCCCACACCGCTTTCAAGATCTCCACATGGAGATGGTGATGAAGCACAGAGGCTCTGGTCTTCCACCGACATACAACACCCATGTACAGTGCGTCCGGAAAGTATTCACAGAGCTTCACTTTTTCCACATTTTGTTATGTTACAGCCTTATTCCAAAATGGATTAAATTCATTATTTTCCACAAAATTCTAAAAACAATATCCCATAATGACAATGTGAAAGAAGTTAATTTGAAATCTTTGCAAATTTATTAAAAATAAAAACGAAAAAATCACATGTACATAAGTATTCACAGCCTTTGCCATGACACTCAAATTGAGCTCAGGTGCATCCTGTTTCCACTGATCATCCTTGAGATGTTTCTACAACTTTACTGGAGTCCACCTGTGGTAAATTGAGTTGATTGGACATGATTTGAAAAGGCAAACACTTGTCTATATAAGATCCCACAGGTAACAGTGCATGTCAGAGCACAAACCAAGCCATGAAGTCCAAGGAATTGTCTTTAGACCTCTGAGACCGGATTGTATTGAGGCACAGATCTGGGAAAGGGTACAGAAAAAAATTCTGCAGTCTCTGTTAATCTTAATGGAAGAAGTTTGAAACAAGCAGGACTCTTCCTAGAGCTGGCCACCTTGCCAAACTGAACAACTGATGGAAAAGGGCCTTGGTTAGACTGGTGACCAAGAACCTGATCATCCTTCACCTCCATGATCATACGTGGAGATAAGAGAAACCTATACAGAAGGACAAACATCACTGCAACACTCCACCGATCTGGGCTTTTTGACAATGTGGCAAGACTCAATCCTCTCCTCACTTAAGACACATGAAAACACATGTGGCATTTGCAAAAAAGCATCTAAAGAACCCTCAGCCAAGAGAAACAAGATTATCTGGTCTGATAAACCTTACTTTCAAGCAAATGAGAGCTGTGTCTCTAGACAAGCAAAAACGCTTGCGCCGCACCTTGCGCCGCATTGCGCCGGGTGTGTGATAGGGCCCTATAGGTCTGTTACCAATAAAATAAAATCAGTATCAACAAAATTTGTGTTTGCTATGCAGAGGAGGCACAGACTCTGCATCTGAAGTGGTATTTAGATGCATTTACACAGACTGTTTAATGCAGGACATGAATGCAGTTAACCTGCAGTTACAAATGCATAAATAATGTTTTGAAGTTTAAAAAAAAAAGTTGAATGTTGGTATTTGAGATTATTTGGAGAAAAAAGAGGAACAATATACTATAAACCTAAACTGGCAAGTAGGTGGCAGCAAATCACTGCATGAGTGATTCATTGAGACAATCATTCAACCGATTCATTCAGTCGGTTTATTCATTCAGTAATGAAACACCGTTGTGTTTTGCTCAGAGACATAAAGTACAGTAGTTCTGATTTGGCTTTGTTTGAAACTATTTTCGTTGACGAAATAGAGCAAAAACAAGAACCGTTCTGTCTAAAATGGAAGTCACTTATCAGATTATATAAATATAAAAGTCATACTGAGGCATTTTTACCCACTTACTGTATCTTGAATTTTGGGGGGATTCTAAATGAATTTTAATAGACTAAATCACAGTGAAAATGTGAACTCAAAATGTACTGTCTAACGTACATCATGTAGTGTATGTGGGCACTCTCTTGGTGTGTTTTTTGTTTGGTTTTTGCGATTATACTTGATAATGTCAAATTACATATAGTTTAAACAACAATTACAATATTATCATAGATTATACATATCACACACCCCTAATTCATATATATTCATAACCATAATATTAATTGATATTACATTTCTCGTTATGCTATTTTATTACGAAATATTGGATTTAATCTTTTTCTAACTTTTAAGATGTTTTCATTCAGTTTGGACTGGTTTTGTATTTTTTGGACTTGACTGATTGTAGGCCTCATTGATCTGAACTTACGCATTTCAGTTTTTGAGTGAACATTGCCAAAATGATTCACACAAATACATAAAAAAGATTCAAAAGAAGAGTAGAGATATTCATTTACTTAATGCTGCCTAGGTATTCTAAACAAACATAGATAATGTCTAAAGTCAGATCAGGTTAATGGCTTGTTGTTGTGTGAAACCTTTCAGAGAAAGTGGTAGTGAGGGCTGAACTTTAAAATGACCTTGACGTTGACCACACCACAGGAGCAAGCGGCTTCATGTTGCCTCCAGAACAATGAATAAATAACTCCTATAGATTGCACAACAGCATGATGCCTTCAGTAATATGTATGCACATATCCAGATACATTATATAGATGCAGTTTTACTTTCAAATGCATAAAGTTATCTGACAGTTTAAAAACCACAAACTGTTTAATCAGAGACAAGCACCATCTGTGAACAAAAAAAGAAAATTACCTGATTAAACACAAATGCAGATTTCACTTGGGGGGAAATTATTATAATTTTTTTTCAGTGAGACAGGCATGTGTAGCATTGAGTTCAGTCTTCAGTCCATCTGCAGCATTCCTCCTTAGGTGTTACTTCCTTGTGTTAGTGAACTGCTGCTCCTCAAGTGGCTCCGCTGGAGGGTTCTGCCCCGATGACTCATGCCATCTGTTAGCAGCTCTTGTACAATCACACTTTTGTGTTCCTTCCATTTAACAGAAACGTGAAGATTGTCTATTTTTTATCTTTGATTTTAAATGAGTTTGGTTTCCAGATGGTTTTCAGTTTAATTTGCTGTTAACAAAGCATCAAGTTTATGTAACTCTCAGTTTTAATGTGTTGGATTGGATTTGAGTTTTTCAATTACCTTTGCCTCTGTGCTCATTAAATACTTATATATATATATATATATATATATACCTATCATTATCATTCTTAGGTAGCCTACAACAAATATATTAAAGACGTTGTTAAACATGATAAATTCTACTGACTGCTGTTGAGCTTTAGCCATAGAATTACTTAAAAATACATAAAACAGATTGGAATAACTTTATTAAGTAATTTGTCATTTACATTTACTGTACATAATCAATCATGTCAATAAATTAGTAAACTTTTTTTTACTAATGTTAAAGCTGCAGTCCATAGGTTTTGCCTCTTTGTCGCCATCTCTGTTTGAAAACGTGGAATTGCAGCTACTTGCGGAATTATCCTGCTTGCGTGGGCTGTGCTCCGGCACGGCTGCAGCGCAGATGAATCTAATGTTTTGAGGAGTATGTGTGACAGTCAGTCACCGCACCGGTGTGGATGTTTACGTACTTCGCAATCACAGATTCTAGCTTACGTCTTGGAATATATGACCCAAAAAAGAATTTTCATCGTATATTGCCATCTGAAAAAGTAAGTAACAAGTCTGCCACGTTTGTTATGACCAACTGAGGAAATAAAAACATTTCAATAAATCGTGCTACCAATGGTGATTTAATCTAAAGATTGGTTAGCTCATATCATAGGTTAGGTTAACAACATCAGCATTGCGTGGCTATGAGTATAGTGTGTATTAGCGTGTGCAATTATCTAATTGTCATGCCATTCAAATTTCATATTAAGAAATTCTTTTAACCCAAAAAGCAAATTATGCTCCCTTCGAACTGACTGTCTTTAAAATACAAATCTTGTGTAATAAGGCTATCTGTAATCAGAAGCACATTTAAAACTGGAATATAATTTAATTTCATTCACATGTGTTTCATAAACACATAATCCTTTCTGGATCACAATCCGCCATCAAAATGATACATTTAATTATTCCAGCTGCTGTGAGAAAAGGCTATAAACGATCCACCACCTGCAGGATCCTTACATGCGATAGCCTAGCTGGGACAACTTCTTTATGTTTACAGACGTGATGTAATGACGCAGTGCCATGCTCGAATTTCCCGCGAAAACCTACCCGTACCACTCAAATTAGAAAACATTATTAGAAGCTAACCGTTGTGAATCTGGCTAAAGTAAGGCGATTTTGAAGGTTTTGAAGACTGGCTGATTATCTACTTGCTCAAATATTGATTTCGGATCATTTTAACCAAAAAGTCACAAACTGCAGCTTTAATGAACCTATTTCAGTGGCACAAAGAGATCTTGTTTGAACACATACAACCACACAAAACATCATAAAATATTTAAAATTTTCTGTCCACGTGGCACAAAATCTGATGTATATACAATGTTGATATTTGATGTGGCTAAAGTTTCATTAAAGATTTTTTTCTTCTTCACAAAGACTAATTTCCTAATTTTCCATAATTCAGCTGATTTGATGTTAAGTCAGAAAGCAGCTTATTGATTAGATGTGATATGTCTCTTTATGTTCTGTTTACTTGATAACCATTTTGGACTGGGTAATTTAACCAAATAATGAAAGGCAAACAGGCAAGTGCTGCTGTACAAGCCTAAATGGCTTTTCATGTCTGTATTGGATATTAAACTTATATGCAAAGCAAGCAAAGATTTACTGGACCACAACTACTTTTATCTGGGATTTTATTCTTGCCTAAAGTATTTAACCAGTCTGGTTTGTGTCTCTGTACTAATATTATAAAAACCTCATTAGAAAGAGATTTCTTTGACGTTGTAGCTCCAGTGATTTTGCAGTGGTGCTTTGATGTTCCAGAGAAACATTCAGAAGATCCTACAGAAAGAGTACTACCACCAATGTCCAAAACATTACAAAGGTAAGGCCCTTCTAAATATTTCGGTGTTTCAGTAAATATTTCAGTATTAAAGGTGTTGTATGTAGGATTGACACCTATTGGTTGAACTAGGTTTTGCAGTCCAAATTCAAAATATTGGAGAGGGTTTTTTTCACCCAGCCCCTCCTCTTCAGACTTGATGCACACGCAGGTTGCCAGATTAACGACACCAACATGAACGAGCCCATATGACGATGAATGAAATACACTGTGTTTTCTGCCAACTGGCAACCCGGGGTGCCGAAATACAATTGGGTAAACTGGCAGTGAGCGGGTTACACAGACCAAAACAAAACAGGCATTCCATCCCGAACGCACATTTCCAGTCGATGGGCGAGATGTCACGGGTGGGTGACTTAACGACCAGGAAGCTTAAAAACACGTGAGGTGCAACCGGCTTTATTTATTGCAAAGGATGCTGAAAAAAGTTTAAAACAGGCGAGCAGTTTTCATTTCAGAATCATGCTAGGCTAAATTTCCAAAAGTGTATTATATACCACTACTATTTTATAGAAGTAATCACAATAAACCTGTACTGTATTACTGTATTTTATACTTAAATGTCTTAGCTACTGTAGAAGCACTGTGTTGAAGGAGCAGATGCCACAGGACTGAAATGTGATGGAGCATCACTTAACCATTTCTCCTGTGTTTTTCTTCTTCTCTATCTGGCTCAGAACAAGAACCACCTGAAGACTCCCTGTAATGAGATATCACTCTCACAATGAGTCTCTTCACTGGGTTTGGCAAGTCTTTCAAGTCTTTGTGAAAAAGTGCCAGGTCCCAACTATAGATTGCTCCTGCTGACTATATCCACCCTCTTATGAAGACTTCAGATGACCCAGCACCTGTGAAGAGATGATGCCCCTTGAGAGGACTTCAGATAAAGCTGACTCTGCTAAATTTTCCTGTCATTGTAATCAACATGATCAAATCATGTAACCATTGCTTTAATTTGTTCATTGTTTCTGAATACATGACATTACTTAACTGCATGATTTGTATAGCCTAATTTTAGAACATTTCTGCCATATGAACAATACTTTGACACAGTTACACCTGTTAACAGAACTCTTATTTGTAATGTAGAAACATTAATTTTCTGTAAAGCTGCTTTGAAACAATGTTTATAATAAAAAGTGCTATACAAATAAATGTGAATTGAACAAAACTTGATGCAACTTGAACAAAACAAAACTCGGCGTGGGAGTTCAGCGGGATTGTCGCGAGTGCCGTGAGTCCGTTGGCCGTGGCTTCCAAGTCTGCTGCCGTCCGCGGCTCACCCAAGCCCACCATTTGCGGGAGAGTGACGCTGCCCGCCTGGAGTGCATGTGGCCAGCCCACTGGCCGCCGCTGACTCCTTCCCAGTTCCCGTGGATCCAGTTCCTCAGTTTCCAGCCAGGAGTGCCGTTCCCTGTTCTCGTGAATCCAGTTCCCCAGTTTCAGCCAGGAGTGCCGTTCCCGGGTGCCATGGATCCAGTTCCCCAGTCACGGCCAGGAGTGCCGTTCCCCGTTACCTGTGGATGTTTACGTACTTCGCAATCACAGATTCTAGCTTACGTCTTGGAATATATGACCCAAAAAAGAATTTTCATCGTATATTGCCATCTGAAAAAGTAAGTAACAAGTCTGCCACGTTTGTTATGACCAACTGAGGAAATAAAAACATTTCAATAAATCGTGCTACCAATGGTGATTTAATCTAAAGATTGGTTAGCTCATATCATAGGTTAGGTTAACAACATCAGCATTGCGTGGCTATGAGTATAGTGTGTATTAGCGTGTGCAATTATCTAATTGTCATGCCATTCAAATTTCATATTAAGAAATTCTTTTAACCCAAAAAGCAAATTATGCTCCCTTCGAACTGACTGTCTTTAAAATACAAATCTTGTGTAATAAGGCTATCTGTAATCAGAAGCACATTTAAAACTGGAATATAATTTAATTTCATTCACATGTGTTTCATAAACACATAATCCTTTCTGGATCACAATCCGCCATCAAAATGATACATTTAATTATTCCAGCTGCTGTGAGAAAAGGCTATAAACGATCCACCACCTGCAGGATCCTTACATGCGATAGCCTAGCTGGGACAACTTCTTTATGTTTACAGACGTGATGTAATGACGCAGTGCCATGCTCGAATTTCCCGCGAAAACCTACCCGTACCACTCAAATTAGAAAACATTATTAGAAGCTAACCGTTGTGAATCTGGCTAAAGTAAGGCGATTTTGAAGGTTTTGAAGACTGGCTGATTATCTACTTGCTCAAATATTGATTTCGGATCATTTTTAACCAAAAAAGTCACAAACTGCAGCTTTAATGAACCTATTTCAGTGGCACAAAGAGATCTTGTTTGAACACATACAACCACACAAAACATCATAAAATATTTAAAATTTTCTGTCCACGTGGCACAAAATCTGATGTATATACAATGTTGATATTTGATGTGGCTAAAGTTTCATTAAAGATTTTTTCTTCTTCACAAAGACTAATTTCCTAATTTTCCATAATTCAGCTGATTTGATGTTAAGTCAGAAAGCAGCTTATTGATTAGATGTGATATGTCTCTTTATGTTCTGTTTACTTGATAACCATTTTGGACTGGGTAATTTAACCAAATAATGAAAGGCAAACAGGCAAGTGCTGCTGTACAAGCCTAAATGGCTTTTCATGTCTGTATTGGATATTAAACTTATATGCAAAGCAAGCAAAGATTTACTGGACCACAACTACTTTTATCTGGGATTTTATTCTTGCCTAAAGTATTTAACCAGTCTGGTTTGTGTCTCTGTACTAATATTATAAAACCTCATTAGAAAGAGATTTCTTTGACGTTGTAGCTCCAGTGATTTTGCAGTGGTGCTTTGATGTTCCAGAGAAACATTCAGAAGATCCTACAGAAAGAGTACTACCACCAATGTCCAAAACATTACAAAGGTAAGGCCCTTCTAAATATTTCGGTGTTTCAGTAAATATTTCAGTATTAAAGGTGTTGTATGTAGGATTGACACCTATTGGTTGAACTAGGTTTTGCAGTCCAAATTCAAAATATTGGAGAGGGTTTTTTTCACCCAGCCCCTCCTCTTCAGACTTGATGCACACGCAGGTTGCCAGATTAACGACACCAACATGAACGAGCCCATATGACGATGAATGAAATACACTGTGTTTTCTGCCAACTGGCAACCCGGGGTGCCGAAATACAATTGGGTAAACTGGCAGTGAGCGGGTTACACAGACCAAAACAAAAACAGGCATTCCATCCCGGAACGCACATTTCCAGTCGATGGGCGAGATGTCACGGGTGGGTGACTTAACGACCAGGAAGCTTAAAAACACGTGAGGTGCAACCGGCTTTATTTATTGCAAAGGATGCTGAAAAAAGTTTAAAACAGGCGAGCAGTTTTCATTTCAGAATCATGCTAGGCTAAATTTCCAAAAGTGTATTATATACCACTACTATTTTATAGAAGTAATCACAATAAACCTGTACTGTATTACTGTATTTTATACTTAAATGTCTTAGCTACTGTAGAAGCACTGTGTTGAAGGAGCAGATGCCACAGGACTGAAATGTGATGGAGCATCACTTAACCATTTCTCCTGTGTTTTTCTTCTTCTCTATCTGGCTCAGAACAAGAACCACCTGAAGACTCCTGTAATGAGATATCACTCTCACAATGAGTCTCTTCACTGGGTTTGGCAAGTCTTTCAAGTCTTTGTGAAAAGTGCCAGGTCCCAACTATAGATTGCTCCTGCTGACTATATCCACCCTCTTATGAAGACTTCAGATGACCCAGCACCTGTGAAGAGATGATGCCCCTTGAGAGGACTTCAGATAAAGCTGACTCTGCTAAATTTTCCTGTCATTGTAATCAACATGATCAAATCATGTAACCATTGCTTTAATTTGTTCATTGTTTCTGAATACATGACATTACTTAACTGCATGATTTGTATAGCCTAATTTTAGAACATTTCTGCCATATGAACAATACTTTGACACAGTTACACCTGTTAACAGAACTCTTATTTGTAATGTAGAAACATTAATTTTCTGTAAAGCTGCTTTGAAACAATGTTTATAATAAAAAGTGCTATACAAATAAATGTGAATTGAACAAAACTTGATGCAACTTGAACAAAACAAAACTCGGCGTGGGAGTTCAGCGGGATTGTCGCGAGTGCCGTGAGTCCGTTGGCCGTGGCTTCCCAAGTCTGCTGCCGTCCGCGGCTCACCCAAGCCCACCATTTGCGGGAGAGTGACGCTGCCCGCCTGGAGTGCATGTGGCCAGCCCACTGGCCGCCGCTGACTCCTTCCCAGTTCCCGTGGATCCAGTTCCTCAGTTTCCAGCCAGGAGTGCCGTTCCCTGTTCTCGTGAATCCAGTTCCCCAGTTTCAGCCAGGAGTGCCGTTCCCGGGTGCCATGGATCCAGTTCCCCAGTCACGGCCAGGAGTGCCGTTCCCCGTTCCCTGAATCCAGTTCCCCAGTCTCAGCCAGGAGTGCCGTTCCCAGTTCCCGTGGTTCCGGTCCACACATCACGGCCAGGAGTGCCGTGCCATGTCCCAGAAGTCATGGTTTTCAAGTCTTGTCATGCCCACAGGAGCAGTTTTTATCCCAGTCATGTCTTGTCTTGACCATGGAGACTCGACGAGGGCAGGTGGCTCCTCTAGTCGTGGCCACGGAGGCCATTCCCAGCCGCCTGCCCCTCCTGTCGCGGAAGTGGAGGCAGTTGCTGAGGAACCTTGTGAGGGCCCCTGACTCCTTGTCACGCCCAAAAGAAGCCTCAGCTTCCAAGCTAGCCCAGGAGGGCTTCCTGTTCCTGTGTGTTTAGCCCTGGAGGGCTATCCTGTCCTGTGCTGTCCTGTCTGTTTAGCCCCGGATGGCTCCTGATACCCCCTAGCTACCCCATGGATTTTTTGGCGGGGGGGGTAAAGGGTTCCGGCTGTAGGGGTCGGGCCAAGGGGACCGAGGCCAAGGCCCCGAAGAAGATCCTGCCATGGCCTCCTGAGCTCCCTGCACCGCCATGGCCTCCTGAGCTCCCTGCACCGCCATGGCCGCCAGAGCTCCCAGCTCCGCCATGGCCTCAGATCTGTCTGTTCCGCTCTGGAGGTCCCCGTCCTGTCTTCCTGTCCATGTCTGTCCTGAGGGGCCTCCAGAGTGCCCACCCCCATGTCAGTCCTCTGTCATGTCAGTCCTCTGTTGTGTGTCATGTGTTCCCGCAGTTTTTGTAGGCCCGTTTCTCCGCAGGGTTAACCCACTCCACCCTGAAGGTCTAGGTGGCAGCTATAGCGGCCTACCACACCCCTCTTAGTGGCCTTTCAGTAGGCAAGAATCCTCTAGTTACACGTTTCCTCCGTGGGCTGGCCAGAGAAGTTTATGCTAAGTGGTGGATCAGGATGCTATTCCATAACCTTGAGTCCTCTGATCTCCCCTTGCCTTTGGCGGTTAAGGCTAACTCGACTCGTAGTATGGTGGCCTTCAAGACCTTTCTGCAGGTGTGCTTATGCAGGACATATGCAACGCTGTGGGATGGTCCACGCCCCTCATGTTCGTCAGGTTCTATGACCTAGATTTGCGAGCCACTCCTGGCTCTTCTGTTCTCTTGCCATAGCTGTGCTCTTCCACACTAGGCAGGGATTTGCAAGTCTTGCGGTGTGGGCATCTTGTTCCCCTAGCAGCTCGAGTTCCTGAAGGGGAACGTCCCAGGTTAAGTATGTAACCATGGTTCCCCGAGGGAACGAGACGCTGCATCTCAGGGCCATACTTCCAGCATCCCTACTTCATTCCTAGAAGCTTACACCGGTTGCACCTCACGTGCTTTTAAGCTTCCCTGGTCATTATGTCACCCACCCATGACGTCTCGCCCATCGATTGGACTGATTACACATATTCAGAGCATGGTATTGCTGAAGTCGTTCCCCTACTCATCATAATCAGCGATGCTGTCTGCGCCGTGACAAATCCCCGACAGTAAACTGCTGCCGCATTCTATTTATGACTTATTGACACAAATTTCTAATTTCAACGGTCGCTTTGTTGCGTCCAGTGTAGACAGACTTTTGCTGTTGCAGCATGGCATGCGGAGGAGACGAATTGTTGAATAAAGTCGCTATTTTTGTTTTCTTTGTGCACAAAGTATTCTTGTAGCTAAAAGTTATGCTTGAACCACTGATGTCACATGGATTATCTTAATCTCCTTCCTACGTTTCTGAGCCTTGATCGTGTAAGGATCCTTGCTGTCTATAGGAGGGTCAGAGAGCTCTCAGAATGCATCAAAAATATCTTAATTTGTGTTCCGAAGATGAACGGAGGTCTTACAGGTTTGGAACGACATGAGGGTGAGTAATTAATGACAGAATTTTCATTTTTGAGTGAACAATCTTTTCAATAGTTCAAGGTAAACAGTGTTTCATTAACCCCAAAACTGTGAAAACATCAGATAAAATGGTAACCAGAAAACTCGACCCCATCATTTCAGAATACCATCAGAAGCTGCTGTTATATACACATTTGTTATGTGCCTAATGACAAATTGTCTATTTAAAGGTTTCACTGTTTAGGTCAAAACTCTTAGCCTGCAGAAGCGGAAACAGTCTAGCTTTTCTATTGATCTCCCAAGTTAACAAATCTCATTATCTGTGAAAATGATCTCTGAGATACACAGAGGAGAAAAAAGCTGTGAGCCTTTCTTTCAACATGAGAGGGTTATTTCAAGAACTGTGTCTGGCTCTGATGAAAACCATTAGACACAGGCCTTGTTAAGAGAAGACATAGTGTTCTGATCATTTATACCATAACAGTATGTGGTCTGCACATATGCAACTAGATTGTCAAGCAGCTGCGCTGTGTTATTTTCTAATTTAAATATTGAGGATTCAACTTATTTTGGGCTCCAGTGATCTCTTTTTTTTTTTCTTCTTTTTTTTTTTACTGTGAATCTTTTGACAGTATGACAGAGGGTCTGATATAACCTTTTCAGGTTATCAGTTCAATTTGATCCAAAACAGATGAATGTGAATCTTTTATTAAGTTGTTCGTTGTACTGTCTTGACAGTTTGGAAAGACAATTACATTTATTACTCTATGTAACATGAGTTGAGCAAGTAAAAAGAGACTAGTCTTAGTACTGACATTAGCATAGATTCTCATTGAGTAAAACAGCATACATCATGAGCAGATTAAATGATGGTGTTAACAAAAAAGCATTTACTGAAGCACTCGTGCAAGTTTAGCTTGTGCCTCAAGTCTTTGTGCTCTTTGGGCCTGTTTACACCTGGTTACTTCATGCATTTTCTCTGATCGGATAGCTATCTGATCGTGAAAAGACCAGGGCCCGTATTCATGAAAAATCTTAGTGCTAAGAGTTGCTTCTAGTAACAAAATTCTAAGAAAATGCTTAGAAATGTGGGTGTTTCCTTTTAACTTTAAAGAAAAGATCCTAGTAAAGAAAAAAGTAATTCATAAAGCATCTTAATCCTTAAAAGAGGTCTTAATGTCCAAAATTGTTAGGAGTACGGACGAGGACTTTTAAGAGGCTTAAGAGTTTCTTTAGCAGTGGAGAAAATGGACGAAACATGAAGAGGGAGAAGAAATGTGTTGCACACAATACGTGACAGTGAGTTAATAAGACACTACACATTAGATGGTGCAGGGATCATGTTTAAAATGCCATAACACCAGAAATGGAAGTAAATCACTACAGTAACTACATTAATATATTTGGCAACTGGAAAAATGCAGCTATGCAGCAGTGATGATTTGCGTCTGTCACAACCTTCAATAAGCAAAGTGATCACACAAACAATTACAGCACTTTCAAAACATTATTGTGTCGCTGTTCATTTCCTATAAAATATGTTAAGTATGACAGCATGGTAAATAAAAAATATATATACATATATAACGTGTGTGTGTGTGTGTGTGGTAAAACAGGAAAAATTACGCCTGTAATTTTAAAAGTGAAGCCTTAAAGTGAAGGCTTATAATAGACCCTACTCTTAAAAGCGCTCTTTTATTTCCTTCTTGGACAACCAACTAATCACAGTCTTCAAAAGACTGTGTCATAGCAACCGGGTCATCCCCGCCTCCTCACTAAGATAAATTGTTTTCTTTTCCTCGCTCAGATTGGTCCTGAATCACTTTTAAGCCAAGACTCCTAGTTAGAAATTTATAAGGTAAATTAGGAGCTCTCTGAGAGGATTCTTAGAATCTTTAAGAATACGGGCCCAGGTGTATATGCCCTCCGAAACACTTTCGAAACGCATTTAAATACGATCGCTCAAACCACTTCAGGAGGTGGTCTGGGCCGCATTCCAGACGAAACTGGACAAGTGTAAATGCATCTAGTTGTTGAAACCACATATGCAAATTTAAAAGTAGTGAGACTAACTTTCCAGTGCTGATGCCACACTCTCTCCTGTTGCGGTCTTTGATCTTGAAATTAGC
This sequence comes from Onychostoma macrolepis, assembly GCF_012432095.1. Taxonomy (NCBI): domain Eukaryota; kingdom Metazoa; phylum Chordata; class Actinopteri; order Cypriniformes; family Cyprinidae; genus Onychostoma; species Onychostoma macrolepis. The sequence goes on along the minus strand of NC_081164.1, from coordinate 15,673,792 downwards.
TGATAATGAATAAAATACAGCGCTTATCTGTTACTTTCGTTAATGTGAACTCTGTTAAATTTGCATCTAGCCTGGTAATTGAAAACCGGATTTATATCTGTTTTGCGAAGACACATTTATGTGGCCAAGTGTAAATGGAAACATTTTAACAAATCAAATAGATATCCGATCAGAGAAAACGCATGAAGTGACCAGGTGGTTTCACAAGACTCATATCTGAACACTCTGCACCTCAAGTGCAGTCCTTACTCTATCATAAAAGTCGCACGTGGAGCTCTTTATGTGATGCAAATGTCAAAATGTATTAGTTTATGAATCATGCACTAGGGTAAAAGCATTTTGAGGTCATAACACAGGTCATAATGAGCAAGGAATCATGCAAAACTAAGCATTTTTTCACAAATAACCTGCCTCGTAATGATAATTTGTGTGAAAAGGAATACAAATTGTTGTCATTTTACTGGTACTTTATTTTTGCTAAATTGTTGGCATTTTACTGGTAATTTATGTTGTAATTGAAGGAAGTATACAAGACATTGAGAAAAAATCTTAAGCCCATTAATTATTTTAATTATTACGTATTAACAAAATGGCAAGAAAATTGAAAAAGAAATGGGTGTTACATGGTATTTCCTTATATATCCCAGTGATTTTCCCAAAGATTTGTGGAAAGATTTTCTCTGTCAAAATGTGTGTGTGTTTTCACCAGAATCTCAAATACTTCTGTTTCAACTTCTGTCGACAACATGATCCCCTTAGTGACCTCATGCTGGTTGTTTTCCGTCCTATTTCTGGATCACCATGTGAAACACATAAACGTTTGTCCATTATATTTTGGCCATAATGGCAATTGATTCTCTTTGACCTACAGGAATTGGGTGAACTTTCCAAACACACTCCCCTGAAGTTGTTGGAGGCTTAAAAGAACAATTATATGGCTGATTTAATTTAATTAAACTCCAGCAAGGTTAAAAAGGGTCAGCTCGAGCACTCGCTCAAATAAATAAGTTATAACGCAGCCATGCTAATTTAATCTAAGAAGGCAACAGCTCAGTGGCACTAAAAAAAAAAAAAACATTGTGTTGCTCTCCTCGCTAGACAAGTTTGAACTATAATTGTGCTTTTTTTAAGTTCTCCTTTCACCGTCCTTTCAGTCAGAGCACCTCATCTCTTTTTGTCACCCTCTTGGACATCTCTCTGTTCCCATGTCTCGTCTTGGCTGCGGTCAGATGGGAGCAGCTGTCAGTGTCTAACTGGGTAACTCATTACCTGGCAGCTCTTATCGAGCCGGTGCAAAGCTGTGTCGGGATTTGTAAGGCTGACTAAAGGTTATATCAGACTGTAACATGATAATTTGAGGTGTACACAGTGTGTCATACACATCAAACCTAATTAATGTTGACAGCAAGGTCAAGTGCTCTCCTTCATTCAATTCACAGCAATATGCTAAGGAGTCTTAAATTAGTAAGTGGTTGGAAAAGATAATAATGATGGCTGTGCAGATGACCATCAAAATAACTCTGGTACCATTCACAGAGTGGATTATAAGAACTGGAGCATGTTGCATGTTCTTTGTTTTTCTGAGAACTGTATTGATGAATAGTGATTAAATATCTGAGTTGGAAAGCTAAAGGCTGTTGGTTTGAACCTCATATGGGGTAATGCACAAGTTGCTACCATTGTGCAAAACATTGGTCCTGTAGTAAGCACTTTGTGATTCCCGTTCTCTCCCATTGCTAGCATTTACTGTTGCATGTATAATTAATAAGGTTTGACTGTTTGTTTGGTTGTTTTTACAATTTTGTCTCATTTATTTGTAGCTTGTTGTCTAGTGATGTCAGGATGCATTTGTTCCTTTGTTCAAAATCTTACCGTTGCTGTGTAATTTTGCAAGTGTTGTCATCTCTGGAGTGTTCATGTAGCCTAATGAATATTCATGTGATTTTGTCAATAGTTAAGGACAACAGACTGTTTGATTCCCAAATATGTTACGGCATTTATTAACAGAAACAATTTACATTTATTTTAAAGATAATAGTAATAAAAAAAAAAATAAGGGGGCACCCTTGCTCTCAAAGATGTTTTAATTTTAGCTTCGTTTTTTAATTTGGCCAGCTTTTTTTTTTTTTAATGTAGGGTGACTATACTCTCTCTGACCTTTCCTGGCCGGGATTTCTAAATTACCCAAAATGTCTGGGTTTTGGGTTTGTTTTCCTGTTGACGTACTCTCTACAGTCCTCATATATTACATGTATAAATATCTGCATTGCTTTAAACCTTTTTATGTAGATCACACCTTCTCGCATGCCACAACTGGTTAATTGTGCAATGCTTGCACGCTATTGGTCAAACTGCTTTTCAGTCATTACCTTGAGCAAGAAAGAAAACACAAACACAAGACCCAGACATTTTGGCCGGATGTACTGTATGCCATGGCAACTTGACTTTTTAAATGGATTGTTCACCCAAAAATGAAAATTCTGTCATTAATTACTCACCCTCATGTCATTTCAAACCCGTAAGACCTTCGTTCATCTCCGGAACACAAATTAAGATATTTTTGATGAAATATGAGAGCTTCCTAAACCCTGCATAAACAGCAACGAAAACAAAAATCAAATTTTTTGTTTTGTTTTTTTGTTTTTTTTTAACCAAAGTGATCATTTCCGATTATTATTATTTTTTAATTAAATAATAAGTCATAAATCGGTTAGTCTTGGCAGTGCCGCGCTTCACGTCTGTTCCGCGCTTCCGTCAAATCAGAGCCGATCCTCCCTATATGCAGAATACACAAGCTGCGTAGGGCCCCCGAAACACCAGGGGGCCCACTTGCTCTCAAAGATGTTTTAATTTTAGCTTCGTTTTTGAATTTGGCCAGCAGTAATGAAAACATGAATAATAATTTATTTTAATGTGGTGCACTGTCACCCTCTCTACGTAAAAATCAGTCAAATCATGTAACGTGAATGTCGTACAGTCTCTTGCTTGACTAAAGACTAAAAAAAAAATTAGTTGAAAGCATACCGAGCCGCGGAAGAGATACTGTTTCTCGAGTGCTTTCCGTGAGTGTGATTCGAGACGGAGTGAAACATGGACAAATGCGTTTCATCCATTCTTTCAAAACCCCTCAATAGTCTGGGTAACACTTTACAATAAGGTTCATTAGTTAAACATTAGTTAATGTATTAACTAACATGAACTAACCATGAGCAATACTATTGTTACTGTATTTACTAATCTTCGCTAATGTTAGTTAATAAAAATACAGATGTTCATTGTTAGTTCATGTTAGTTCACAGTGCATTACCTAATGTTAACAAGATTTTAATAATGTATTATTAAATGTTGAAATTAACATTAACAAAGATTAATAAACGCTGTATAACTGCAGTTCATTATTAGTTCATGTTAACTAATGTAGTTAACTAATGAACCTTATTGTAAAGTGTTACCATAGTCTGTTAAGTCTTAAATAATTTTTCAATGAATATATTGTACTAATTTTGGCATTTAGGCACTTTAGAAAATGTGTTTTAATACACTACCAGTCAAAAAGTTTTGATCAATAAGATTTTTCATGTTTTTTAAAGAAGTCTCTGCTGCTCATCAAGCCTGCATTTATTTGATCCAAAATACAGCAAAAACAGTAATATTGTGAAATATTTTTATTATTTAAAACAACAGTTTCTGTTCAAAATTTCTATTTGAATGTGTTTTAAAATGTAATTTATTCATGTGATTTCAAAGCTGAATTTTCAGCATCACTCCAGTCACATGATCCTTCAGAAAACATTCTAATATGCTGATTTGCTGCTCAAAAAACTTTTATTTTTATTATGTTGAAAACAGAAGGTTTTTTGTTTTTTCTTTCAGGTTTCTTTGATGAATAGAAAGTTCAGAGGAACATCATTTATCTATTTGAATGTCTTTATGACGATTAAATGTCTATCATCACTTTTGATCAATTTAAAGCATCCTTGCTAAATAAAAGTAATAATTTCTATATATGATTCTGAAGAATCATGTGACACTGAAGACTGGAATAATGATGCTGAAAATTCAGCTTTGATCACAGAAATAAATTACAGTTTAAAATATATTCAAATCAAAAGCAGTTATTTTAAATAGCCTAGTAAAAATATTTCACAATATTACTGCTCTTGCTGTACTTTGGATCAAATAAATGCAGGCTTGGTGAGCAGAAGAGACTTCTTTAAAAAAACATAAAAAATCTTACTATTCAAAAACTTTTGACTGGTAGTGTACATTTGTAATAAATATAGGTTTGTTAAATCTAGGGTACTTAAAGGTGGAGTAAATTAAGCAATTTCTGGTAGCCAGTGTTGATATTTGAAATCACCAAAACAAACACACACCTACCCCAAAAGAGTATCGCCCTTATTTTGAAATAGTGATGGGAAGTCCGGTTCTTTTCCGAGAACCAGTTCTTTCGGACAGTTCGTTTCAATAAACTGGTTTTATGCCCTAATGTAATGACGTCATTCGCAATGGCATAATGATATCAAGTCTATAGTCCCGGGCCAGGATGAAAATACACATTCAAATATATAAAGTCAGTAATCATAACTTCAGTCAGTTAAAACATCATGGTCACAATCTGACAAGTTTACAATTAAGTTTTGCAACTAAGCACCCAAATACAGGTACAGTGCATGTCTTGAAGATATATAGTGAATAAATTAGTTGTCATCAGCACAGAAACCATAATCCACTTACTATTCATAATCCATTGCGATTTATTTGTTATTAAATAAACTTATGTTTCGCTAGATTGCCCCTCATTCAAGTCCTCAGTTTACCCATGCTCACAGAATCAGTTGTCCAAAAGAATAGTTCAGTTCAGACGTGCTGTGTCAGTAGGCAATCATATACTGTTCGGTAGCTTCACGCTGAATCACGCATGCACAGTATCATCAGCTCATCGGTTCTCAAACCGTGTCCGAAAGAAACAGTTCTCGGTTCAGTGTACTGGTGACCCGAAAACCGATGCAACCGATTCTTGACTCGAGAACCACTCTAGCAGTGGGCGTGTACGTTCTTTACATGGCACGCCGTACCAAAGTCCCTTTAAGACAAGTCATGTCACTCGGCGGCCATCTTTGAAACGCCTCTCGGGCATGCAAAACTGATGTTACTCACCGATCGAGAAGAAACTAAAGCAACCTTGTGAACCTTTAATTATTTTCCACAGCTCCAGACTAAGGATTTAGAAAAGCATGATGGAAACAACTGACTGACGACACAGCTTAATGCTCATTGGTTCAGAAAACCATGATGTTGCATTCTCTTGTAAAATATTTTATTTTTTTAATCTGGTTTCACGTGATGTATTTAAATTATGCATGAATATTCACAAAAACTATAACAGTGCGATCTCTGTGTGAGATATGTGATTGTCACATATCTATAAAAATCTAAAATACATGTTTGTATTAAAATAAAAGTGGATGATAAATACGCCTTTCGTATGGAATTAAATAGCAAGCACTTTGAGTGTCTTGTTCGTCATATTTATTTTCATATAAAGCAACAGAACTGAAATTATATAATGTTTATCAGCAGCACAGCACATGAGTGAGAATAGCACGATATCTGCCTTTGAACTCGTAGGTATCTCTTCCACTTCGAGAGGTTAGAACTGTCCGTCTTGACTGCTCTTTTTTCACTCCTCCCCTCACTGCAGCCGCCTACTGTTGCCTACATTTCAGGCGAGGCGAGGCGCATTTCAAACAAGCCTACTGTCCTTTGCCACGTCACAAATTGTGACGTCAACACGTGTAGATTTTAACCCCAAAGACGAAAATAGCGCACAAAAGCTTACAATTAACCAGTTTTCTCCAACAATTAAAATGAACAGATGCTAACATGTTCTTCTATGATGTGCATTCGGTGGAATTCGGGGAGCCATGGTGGATCAGGAGACTCAGGAGGCCATGGCAGACCAGGGAGTTCAGGGAGCCATATGGTATATGGCCCCCCTCCCAAAATTTTCTTGGGGAAACTTAGAAGCTCTGAGGGCGCTCTGGAGGAGCGGACACTTGAGCAGGCTCTGGAGGGTGCTTGCGAGGAGCGGAGCTAACTGCCACAGGAGACTCAGGGGACGAAGGAGGCTCAGAAGATGATGGGGAGCTGGACGGGACCAGCGGAGGCGAAGGAGACTCAGGAGATGAAAGAGGGCTTTCTGGAGCAGCCTCTGGGGTGAGGACAGTAGCCGAGAACTCCGGGGGTAGCGCCATATCCATGATTGCTGAGGTAGGAGCTGGCGGGCTTGACAGCGGAGAGGCCAGAGGGATTGAGTGAGCCACGGCGAGCTTGGGAGAGCCGCGGACGGCTGCGTTGATTTCCCCGCGGACGGCGGGTTTGAAGGAGCTGCGGACGGTGGTGGGCTTGAGTGAGCCGCAGATGGCGGCGGCATTGACTTCGCTGCGGATGGCGGTCTGGAGAGAGCTGCGGTCGGCGGGCTGGTTCTGGATCGGGGCTGGACACCCTCCAGACACCGGAGGATCACTTCCCTCCAGCTGAGTCTGGTGGTGTCTGGGAGGTCCACGGGGCGATGGTAGTTGAGCGTGGTGTCATCGAGCCCCGACCATACTGCGAGTCCACTGAACTCTCTCGCTAATTCCGAGAGTGGGAGCTCTCGGCGGGCCAGGACAGCGAATATCTGTCTTCTGTGTTTGGTCTTGGATTCTGTTACAGGATGTGGTTGTAGCAATCAGCACACGACAAAGGAGTAGACGAAAAGGAGTCTTTAATAAACATCAACACACATTTCCAATAAACTAACATCAATCCAAGACAAAGAAGATATACAAACTGAAGGCTTATAAAGGACAGGAAACAAAGGAGCAAACGAGATGAATGAAACAAGAAGAATGAATGATGAACGATGATTAACTAATGAGAACAGGAAATACTAAATAAGGGCAAAACGGAACCAAACAGAAACAGACACGTAATACCTGTTTTACAAACGGGATTTACAAGACCGTTTCCACCTCACTGATTGGACTGTTTTTGAAGCTGCCACCGATCTGGAAGAGCTCACAGAGACTGTAACACCATATATCAATTTCTGTGAGGATATGTGCATTCCTACCAGGTCTCATTTAACCTACAACAATGACAAACCATGGTTCACTGCAAAACTCAGACAGCTCCGTCAGGCCAAAAGAAGACTGTAAGGTTTTTATCCTTTATTTATAATTTTTAGCTTTAGGGAATCAAATCGTAGAAATTCGATTTTGATCTGATTAATTGATATTAATCAAAATGTATAATTTATACCTTATTAACGACTCGACCAGCGAGTATTAATACAGTATAAATTTAGCAATTCTGTTTATCTCGTGGATACGATAATAATACAGAATTGGTTGGGAAATTTATGAGCAACAGGTAACACGATCTTTGGCAAATAATTTAAGATTTGAAAATCACGGCACCAGACTATTCATTAAAAATGAATCGAGAGTTTATTTACTATTCTAGGATACAATACAAAACACATACACACACGTTCTGGCAAGATGAAAGCAATTTGAAGAACGTTTAAGGCTATTCTCTTTCCTGAGAATAAAGACGACCTGAAGACGTCACAAACAGAAGACTCGACTATCGTTATCTTTTAAAGATTCATTCAATTCAGCTCAGCAAATAAAGATTGTTTGTTTACTTGATTTGAGTTGAGTTGAAGGCTGTTCTTCTCTCTGGATGGTTGCGTGAGGGAAATCCCGGACTTTCGCGCTGATGTGTCGCATGACGTCACTCGGGGAATCCTCTTTGGATTTGTGGCTTCCTGGCAGCGTGAATGGCAAGGCTTTGAAGTTCTTACGCTGCAGCCTTTGCAAGTTACTTTGGTCAGACGTGGACAGAGTGTCCTTTGAGATGTCCTTTGAGATGATCAGCTAGATGTTAAGTCTGTAGGCGGGTGAGGCGAGACCAAAGTTTCCAAGCAGCCAAGTTTCCAGCTCAGTTTTTCTTTCGCCTAGCATGCAAAGCTGGGTGTCTGTTTTTATCGGACTGGTGTGAGTCCATCCCATACACTGTCTGATCCAATCACATTGTCTCTGTAGGGCGGAGCCCCGCCCAGCACGGCTCCTTTTCATGCATACATTATGTTAATGTTTCATCCATCATGTGAGGAACATTTCTTAATAACTTCTTATAAAAGTATTCATCATTCATACGAGACTGAAAATCGACATATGATTCCTTTCAACTTCCGGCATTTGAGATAAGCTTTAACCCAATACCACACACGGCGATCTATTCAAAAAGGCAGTTATAAGGCAAAGATCAAACTAAAACACACTATGCATAACATAAAACACCAAGCATATATATATATATATATATATATATATATATATATATATATATAAGACATCAAACATGAGGTATTTGTCATATCGAATACCTATAATTTTACCTACTAAGCGGGTGAAGTTTTAATAACCACAGCAAGAGAAACAAAACATAAAATACCACATTCATAGTGTGATGAGCGTCCCGATTACCCATCAGCGTCGCCCTGGAAACGGATCAGGAACACCTGCACTCCCTCATCACCGGCTGCTCGGTCACAGCTGCAGCTCGTTATTGGCTGGGCTATAAAACCACGCCGAGCCAAACCACAAGTGAGTTCATTCTCCATGAGGCAAGGAATAACGTCGTTCTCTGATCTTTCCCGCAGACAGCAGCAGCTGACCGAGCGGCACACCCCTAAATCCAGGACGAATCACAGAGCACGATCACACGGCCAAGGAACAGGAGGAGAGAGAGCACGAACAGCACAGAGGTACTCGTTTCACTTGACTCACCCTGCTTGAATACCAATAAATCCACCCTCCGGGGCATTTATTTTGCATTCACTTGTCGTGTGATTCTTCACCCCGTGACAAGTGATGGAGAATGCGGGCATGAGAGTGAAGGATCACCGACAAGCGGGATCACTTACCTGGCTATTCACCCCCCCGGTTTTTCATTTTTTTTTTTTTCCTCTCTGTTTGTTTTTCTTTAGGTGCGCGCTCCTCCCTCCTCAGACATGGAAGAACTCCTGAAACACCTCACCGAGGTTAGCATCCGCCAGCAGCAAATAGCCGAACATCTCGCCGCTTGGCAAGGCCAGACGGATCAGGAGATCGCAGCTCTCCGAACCGCTAACCCGCCCGTGCCACCCTCGGATGCCCGGATGCAGGCCGTGAGGTTACTCCCAAAAATGACCCCACACGACGACGTTGAAGCGTTCCTCCAAACGTTCGAGACAACCGTGACCTTGGAAGGCTGGCCGACCGCTGATTGGGCCCGGGCGCTGGCTCCCCTCTTAACCGGTGAAGCTCAACGAGCTTATTTCAGTCTCCCCGCAGCTACCACTAGCCAATATGAAGAGGTAAAGCGTGAAATCTTAGCCCGACTGGGCCTATCGGCCGTATGCGCGGCCCAACACTTCCACGAGTGGGAATATAAAGCCCGACTACCGGCCCGGGCCCAAGCCGCCGAACTTGCACGACTGGCACGACACTGGTTGTTAGAGGGGGACCCATCAGCGACGCAGGTGATGGAGCGCGTCGTCGTCGACCGGTTCCTCCGGGCCCTCCCTCGTTCACACCGATGAGCAGTCGGCATGAGGAACCCGACCTCGACATCAGAGTTGGTGGAAGCCGTGGAGCTGGCGGATGCAACCCAACAGCGAGATGGGGGGGGGGAGAGCGCCGCCATTTCCCCGGAGGGTGAGCCAGGAGCGACGCGCGCCGGAGGGCACCCCGTGACACATGAGTAGGCCGGCGGCTCCCTCTATGCGAGACGAACCCATGCCAACGGAGCCTCCCGCTCGAACCTGGCTGGCAGGCTGCAGCATGCACCGGGACCTTCCTGCTGGGGCACCGAAAACCGAGGTGAAGGTGAATGGAAAATCGTTCCGGGCCCTTCTGGACTCGGGAAGCGCAGTAAGCCTCATCCAGGCGCATGTCCTAGCCCCTCACACGCAGTGCAAGACCTCGCTACCCATAACCTGCGTCCACGGAGACACTCGTCAGGTCCCAGCACGTCGCGTGACCATCTCGGCTGGCCCAGGCACCTGGCCCGTCGAAGTGGGCGTATTGAAGGATCTCCCCGTACCCGTCCTGATCGGCCGAGACTGGCCCGGGTTTGATCGCCTTCTAGCCTCCATCACTCAGCCTGCTGGCTGTGGAGGGGGCCGCCGAAACCAACTGGCCCCGAAGAGGCCTCGACGACGCCCCGTCTTCCTCACCATGGACAGCGGGAGAGATGGTGAGTCCCCTTCCCAAAATCCTAACCTCTTCTATGACACTTTCCAACAGGTGACAGGAGGGGGCTCTTTTGGCCGAGCCCAACGGGAGGATGACCGACTAAATCACTGTTGGACCCAGGTCCGGGTGATAGACGGAGAGGAGCGCCAACCGGGGCCCCATCCTCTCCCGCATTTCATCATCGAGAACGGCCTACTCTACTGTGTCGCACAGCGAAGGGGGGAGGAAAAAAAACTATTAGCGGTGCCCCGCTCGAAGACGGAGACGGTCATCACCGCCCAAAGGATCAAAGACCGTTTCCACTGGCCCAGCTTAGACGGCGAGGTAATACGCTTCTGTCAGGCCTGTCCCACTTGCCAGCTGACAGCACCCAGGAAGCCTCCCCCCAGTCCGCTGATTCCGCTCCCCATCATTGAGGTGCCCTTCAAGCGCATCGGGATGAATCTGATAGGGCCGCTGCCGAAGTCTGCCCGGGGGCACGAACACATACTGGCGATCGCCCAGGAGCTATTCCTTCTGTTCAGCCGAGTCTGCATCCCAGTAGAGATTCTGACCGATCAGGGGATCCCGTTCATGTCCCGGCTAATGGCTGACCTCTGCCGGCTGCTGAGGGTGAAGCAGTTGAGGACCACGGTCTACCATCCCGAGACAGACGGATTCGTCGAGCGCTTTAATCAAACCCTAAAACAGATGTTGAGACGAGTGGCGGCAGAAGACAAGCGCGACTGGGACCTCATGATCCCCTACGTCCTCTTCGGAATCCGCGAGGTCCCCCAGGCCTCAACTGGCTTCACCCCCTTCGAGCTCCTCTTCGGACGACAACCTCGGGGCCTCCTAGATGTGGCAAAGGAGGCCTGGGAGCAGCAGCCGGCCCCCCAACGTTCTGTCATCGAACATGTTAAGGAAATGAGGGAGAGGATCGACCGGGTCATGCCATTAGTCCGGGAGCACCTGAGCCATGCGCAGCAGGCCCAACAACGCCACTTTGACCGGGCGGCCCAACCACGGGAATTCCAGCCCGGAGACCGGGTCATGGTCCTCGTCCCCACAGCGGCCTGCAAGTTCCTGGCCACCTGGCAAGGCCCGTACACGGTCCTAGAAAGAGTTGGGCCAGTCACCTACCGCCTCCGTCAACCCGGCCGCCGAAGAACGGAACAACTGTACCACATAAATCTGCTGAAGTGGGTGGGGACGAGGGACCAGCTCGTCGCCCTCGCCACCTCGGAGCCCATGGTTGTAGACATCAACCCCCATCTGTCGGCCGCCCAGAAGACGGAGCTGCAGCACCTGATCGGTCAGTTCTCGGATGTGTTCTCCCCCCTCCCTGGGCGGACCAACGTCATCCAGCATGACATACAAACCCCTTCTGGAGTCATCATCCGGCAGCGGCCTTATCAGGTCCCTGAGGCTCGTCGGCAGGCTATTGAGGCAGAAATCCAACAGATGTTGAAGTTAGGGGTGATTGAACCATCCCGCAGCCCATGGTCCAGCCCCATCGTCTTGGTCCCGAAACCCGATGGCACCCTCTGTTTCTGTAACGACTATCGCCGCCTGAATATACCCCATGCCTAGGGTCGACGAGTTACTGGATCGGTTGGGAAGGGCCTGGTACATCTCCACCCTAGACCTCACCAAGGGCTATTGGCAGGTGCCGCTATCACAAGACGCCAAACAAAAGACTGCCTTCTCCACGCCTAGCGGCCACTGGCAGTGCCGGACCCTTCCCTTCGGCCTTCACGGGGCCCCTGCCACGTTCCAAAGAATGATGGATATCCTCTTACGGCCCCACCAGTCATACGCCGCCGCATATCTGGACGACGTGGTCGTCCACTCCGAAACGTGGGAAGACCACCTCGAAAGGCTACGGAGGGTGCTGTCGGAACTCCGGAGGGCTGGACTCACCGCCAACCCCCGCAAATGTCATCTAGCACTCTCGGAAGTGAAGTACCTGGGGTTCCAAGTCGGGCGGGGCCTGATTCGGCCCCAAGAGAAGAAAGTGGAGGCCGTCCGCTCCGCCCCCAGGCCGAAGACGAAGACCCAGGTACGAGCCTTTTTGGGGTTGGCGGGGTATTATCGCTGCTTCATCCCTAACTTCTCCTCTTTAGCCGCCCCTCTGACAGATCTGACCAGGAAGGGGCAGCCGGAGCAGATACAGTGGACGGCCGCAGCCGAGGAAGCCTTCCAGGACATCAAGGCAGCCCTGACCTCCGAGCCCGTGCCCCGAGCCCCGGACTTTAGCTGCCCCTTCCTGCTCCAGACGGATGCCTCCGATACAGGGCTCGGAGCCGTCCTGTCACAGGTCCAGGCAGGTGAAGAGCATCCGATCCTGTACATCAGCTGAAAGCTGTCCCCCGCCGAGAGAAACTACGCCGCAGTCGAAAAGGAGGCCCTGGCCGTCAAGTGGGCAGTCCTGGAGCTGCGGTACTATCTTCTCGGCCGAAAGTTCACCCTGGTCACCGACCATGCGCCCCTACAGTGGATGGCTCACGCCAAGGACACCAACGCCAGGGTGACTCGCTGGTTCCTCGCGCTCCAGGACTTCCACTTCGACGTGCGCCACCGGGCCAGGGCCGCCAACGCCAACGCCGACGGACTCTCTGGGATATGGGCAGCTTTCGCAGGTCTGTCAGGGGTCACTCCCCACCCACCCCCTATTTCTCCCCTACTAACTCACATTCTCAACAGGACCAGGACGACGCTTAGGGAGGGGGAGTGTGACGAGCATCCCGATTACCCATCAGCGTCGCCCTGGAAACGGATCAGGAACACCTGCACTCCCTCATCACCGGCCGCTCGGTCACAGCTGCAGCTCGTTATTGGCTGGGCTATAAAACCACGCCGAGCCAAGCCACAAGTGAGTTCATTCTCCATGAGGCAAGGACTAACGTCGTTCTCTGATCTTTCCCGCAGACAGCAGCAGCTGACCGAGCGGCACACCCCTAAATCCAGGACGAATCACAGAGCATGATCACACGGCCAAGGAACAGGAGGAGAGAGAGCACGAACAGCACAGAGGCACTCGTTTCACTTGACTCACCCTGCTTGAATACCAATAAATCCACCCTCCGGGGCATTTATTTTGCATTCACTTGTCGTGTGATTCTTCACCCCGTGACAATATATATATTGTCTCTCGAGTATATTGCTTTAATAGCAGCAGTCTTTTCTTGATTGTCCTTTAGAGATCCTTTGTGTAACTAGAGTTTCTTTGTTGTAAGAGAAAAGAGGCGCGTATTCTCTTGGAATGCAGTGAAGGAGTTGTTATGAGGTCATGAGGATGTCTGTGGTGTAGGTTTGTTGAGGTCTGGTCAACATATATCTGTCTTTTCTTGTTGATACCATCATTGACTTATGGTCGAAAGCAGTCAGGGGATTCAGGGAGGGTCTGTGCTGGAGCATGTCCAGATCCCACGTGCTTTGTACTGTCTGTTTATTCGACTTTATTTATGGTAAACCGGTCAGGAACAACGTTGTCAGGAACAACTTCAAAGGGTGGCCAGATGTTCTTCTCCCGGCTTCATGGGTCTCAATAAGGAGAACAGGCAGGAAGCTAGTCAGATACTTTGGGTGTTGTGTTGGTCATTTGTAAACTTTTACGATGCTGCGATGGAGAGTAAGATTCCTTGGAATGTTCTGAGTTAAGATTATGTGTGTGCATTCTTTTCGACCAGGTTCTACAAGATGCTCGGAGGAATGGGGACAGATTCTTGTATAAACAGGCCAAATACACACTGGAAAAGGAGATCAAAGTGGCAAAGAGGAATTATTCTGGAAAGGTAAGGAACCAGTTCTCTTCCAGTGAACCTGCTTCAGTGTAGAAAAGTCTGAAAGACATCACCAATTACAAGACACCATCCCCCAGAATCAACAACTGGCAGATGATCTGAACAAGTTTTATTGCAGGTTTGAAAAAACACCATTCACACCTCCTGCAACCCCCCTCTCCCCACCTCCTGCACTGCAGATCAGTGAAGATGATGTGCATCAGGTCTTCAGAAAGAACAAGAGACCAACTGGCCCCCATCTTCACACAGATCTTCAACAGATCACTGGAGCTGTGCGAAGTAGAGGTCTTCACGGAGGACCCGAGACCCGAGGACCCGGGACCCATATGTTTTTTTTTGCTAAAACATAATTGCTCTGAGTCTTTATTACAATCAACAAAAAGTATCATTATTGTAGGGTAAATGCACCAGTTGAAGTTGACTCGAGATGGAGAAAAAAAAAAAAAACTGCGAAGTTGCATTAGTCATCCGTCTCCAACCGTGACAGCAAGTAGACTTTTAAAGCTGGAATAATGAGTAGATTAAGGCTCTTTCAGCCGGCAAGAGAGAGGAACAGCCTAACATGGATGGAAATTTATTGGCTAGGAGGATTGTATGCATCGCAGTCAGGGAGAAGTCTACTAACAGCAGTAAGGGATTTTTTTTTTTCGCAATTTGTTATTGACTTAGTAGCAGTTTGCTGTGCAATATGTGCCGATCGGGTGTCTTCCCAGCCTGGTTCGGATCCAACTTTCGAATAATGATCGGGTCCGCGTCGGGTTCAGGTAGTGCATTTAAGGCAATTTCTCGGGTCTGCACTGGTTCGGATCCCACTTTCAAATAAAATATGGGTCCGGGTCGGTTCCGTGCAGCACATTTACGGGTCTCTTCGGGTTTGGGTATGAATTTTTGGACCCGCGAAGACCTCTAGTGCAAAGTCCCCTCATGCTTCAAACTCTCCACCATCATCCCCGTCCCAAAGAAACCCAAAATTACTGGACTTAATGACTACAGACCTGTGGCTCTAATGTCTGTGGCCATAAAATCAATTGAAAGACTGATTTTGGCTTATCTACTGTTTGTAGACTTCAGTTCTGCTTTTCATCCCATCCCTCATCCAGTCCAAATTAACCCAGCTATCCATGTCCACCTCTGTCTGTCAGTGGATCACCAGCTTCCTGACAGACAGGCAGCAGCTAGTAAAGCATGGAAAATTCTCATCCAGCACCTGTACGATCAGCACTGGCGCCTCCCAGGGTTGGGTCCTCTCCCCACTGCTCTTCTCCCTCTACACCAATGGCTGCACATCTAAAGACCTCTCTGTCAAGCTCCTAAAGTTTGCAGCTGACACCACACTCATCGGCCTCATTCAGGACGGTGACGAGTCTGCTTACAGAGAGGAGGTTGAAGAGCTGACTTCTCTGGTGCAGTCTTAATAACCTGGAGCTTAACACGCTCAAACTTGTGGAGATGATCGTGGACTTCAGGAGAAACCCCCCTGCACTCCCCCAACTCACCATCATGAACAGCACTGTGACTGCAGTGGAGTCATTCAGATTCCTGGGCACCACAATTTCTCAGGACCCGAAGTGGGACAATAACATTGAGTCCATTGTGAAAAAGCCCCAGCAGAGGCTGTACTTCCTTCGCCAGCTGAGGAAGTTCAACCTGCCACAGGAGCTGCTGAAACAGTTCTACTCCGCCATCATTGAATCTGTCCTCTGCACATCAATAACTGTCTGGTTCAGCTCAGCTACCAAATCTGACCTCATAAGACTACAGAGGGTTGTCCGGACTGCTGAGCGAATCATTGGTACAACCCTCCCCACTCTCCAAGAACTGTACTCATCCAGAGTGAGCAAAAGGGCTTGCAAAATCACTCTGGCCCCTCACATCCAGCACACTCCCTCTTTGAACTGTTGCCATCTGGTTGACGCTACAGAGCACTGCGGACCAGAACGGCCAGGCACAGGAACAGTTTCTTCCCTCAGGCAATCCATCTCATGAACACTTGACAATAAACGTGGAATACACAACGCTATTATAGATTATTTATTTAACACACATACTTATTTACATTTCAAATGTGCACATACAGGTATTATACCTGTACATACATAATTGTCTATAATATATATTGTGTTTTTGCTATTTTGTACATTGTCTATTTTGTATATTTGTATATTATTCTTTTTATTATCTGTGTCCTGTCCTTTCGCTGTCATTCTGTTGCACTGTGGAGCTCCTGTCAGTATAACAAATTCCTATTGGAGCTTGAGTAGAATAGTCTCTCTGAGCCCTCCATTGCAGACATCAAGCCAAATCCGTTTACCACTAATGCTATGACTATATGGGCATACAAACTCGTGAATTTACAGTTGCCAATGGGGTGATAGTATTTGCAGTCATCCAGGATTTATTAATTCTATCAGCATAAATTGTCTAGTAATGTAGTGATTTGACCGGCCATGTGATCTCAACATAATAGCCCTCATGAGATGACCCACCCCATGTTAAATAAACAGCTCCTATTAAGCAATACAGTTTTGTTTTTTTGTTTTCTTTTCTGTGAAAACATTTATTTTTAGGGTGCACTGTAAAATGGTATTTTTATGAGTTTCAATGTTAATCATAATAAATTCAACATGTTCTCACAGCACTGTATCCAAGCAATGACCCTTTTGGTCATAGCCGCTTACAAGCACACAAATGTTCATTGACTGGCTTCCAAGAAGCAGACATTGAAGCCTGGTTAACTCCATTTGTAATGAAGTTTTATGGCAGAGAATTATTTTGTCCCAGCATCAGTGTCCGCATGACAAAACCTTTTTTTCTGCAGGATGAGCTGGGCCAAGAATGATCTTGTCCTTATGTGTACTTGGTAAATTATTCATCTGGGCTCAGCATCATTCACATTCATGGCTGCTGATTAGTCTAAATGCTTTAGCCCTGGGGACTGAACAGTCCCCTGACTGCTCACATTAATAAAAGCTAATTAATGGAAAAGTTAGGAGAGCAGTACGGGAGTGATGAACGATGGTTAATGCTCTGATCAAATACTCGGCCATTAATTGGTTTTACAAAGTCATCCTCCATGATCACAGTATCTGCCATGTCATTGACTCTGTGCTGTACACATTGCAGACTAGAAACATAATGAGAGATAATGATTTTTGTATGTAAGAATCACTTTTAAAAATCCATATTACAGTAATTACTTATATAACCACCATAGAGTGCTGCAGGGATGATGAATTTCTGTAGGCCAACCTGTAAGTTCGCATTACTCTGGTTTCCTCAACAGAAACCCAACAGGATTTTTTCATTGAATTTTGAACTATAGAGAGTAGATGAATTTTCCTGTTCATTTTGATGTTTATTATCCCTGACAACCTTTGTAGTTCCATTTAGCCACTTGTTAGCAACCACCTTTTTCAAGACAAGTAAAAGCTTTAATACAATTACAAGGAAATAGTACTGATGTATTTTATGTCATAGAATAAAACATAAAAATATCTTGAGCTTGCATAAGCTGAATTACCTTGTACGGCAAAAAATGAATTACCTTATTTCAGACATTAACCAAAAGCCTATTCAAAAACCGAATTACTTCAGGTTGACGGAAAATACATAATCCGTGCAGCCACACCAATAAACAATAAATATTGATGTTGATGCCTTTTAAATAACCTTATAGTGTGGATTCTGATTGGCTGTCAATAATTTTATTATTCATCAGCTGGAAAAAAAACTCTTTTGAAAGTGAGTTCAATAATATCATTCTTCAGTGTCGTTAATGTTATAGCTGTGGTCTCTCTATTTGCATAGAAGTAGAACTAATATTAAAACTGTAGAATTACTATAGTTATCCACCTTATTCCTGATGAGCCTATACTGTGTTTTTAATTATGGGTGGCATTACCAATTTGGGGAACTTCCATTCAAAAAGACTAAACTAATAATTTCAAATCATAAGGTTGCCCTATAAATAAAGCTTATTCGTCTGTTTGACTGAATGAACTGTCAATTTTCACACTGTGCCGAGAAAAACAAGACACTGCAGTGGAGAAAAGTACAAAGTGCAATACCCAATCACAAGTTTGTAAAAAAAAAAAAAAAAATATATATATATACAAATTCAAAATAAATTATACATCAAAAAGAAGAAACAAAAGATTTAACAATGTCAAAAATAGCATTCCAGGTCTTTAAAGATTTTGTCTTTGCTCCATGAATATGATCTGTAGATAGATCCATAGAAACAATGTCAAGCAAAGATAAGCCCCATACACGTCTGGTCATTGAATGGGGAGGAACCCAGGAACTGACTAACATGAGGCTTGTTTGAGATGCGCCTCGCCTGAAATGTAGGCGAGAGTAGGCGGCTGCAGTGAGGGGAGGAGTGAAATAAGCGCAGTCAAGATGGACAGTTCTGACCTCTCGAAGAAGAACACATACAACGAGATCAAAGGCAGATATCGCGTTATTCTCACTCATGCACTGTGCTGCTGATAAACATGATATAATTTCAGTTATGTTGCTTTTATATGAATATAAATATGATGAACAAGACAGTCAAAGTGCTTGCTATTTAATTCCATAGGAAAGGCATATTTATCATCCATTTTTATTTTAATTCAAACATGTATTTTAGATTTTTATAGAAAATATGACAACAATCACATATCTCACAAAGAGATCGCACTGTCTAGTGTTTGGTAATATTCATGCACAATTTAAATACATAATAGCATGAAATCAGATTAAAAAAATAAAACAATTTAGAAGAGAACGCAGCATCACGGTTGTCTGAACCAATGAGCATTAAGCTGTGTCGTCAGTCAGTCGTTTCCCATCATGCTTTTGATCAGCGCAGTCGGTGGAGAGCAACTGTGCGCGACTGCTCAATCCGACACTGCCGCCTCGCCGTCGCGAGAGTTTTTTGGCACACGTCAGCATGACGTCAGAGCAAGGTGGACGTAACTCGGACACTTTTCTAACCGGCATGCGAGATGCCGTGATCACCAGTGATCGGTTCTGCGCAGATTTTGCTCATCTCAAACAAGCCTATTTTCTTTACAGCAGTGAGAGCAGCTAAAAGTAAGTTCCCTATCAGTCAGTGACGTTCGACGTAATGTCAGTGTGACTGACTAATGTCGAATGTCGACTGGAGGCCGCCTCCATCTCCCGAACGCTCGAGGCTGGACGATTGGTTCCGGCAGCCGCCTCCGGTTCCATTCTTCCCGGAGGTGCATCAGGAGGTGACTAGGTCTTGGAGGGCACCTTTTTCAGCCCGAAACAGGCCTGGCCCCTCCTCCGCACTCACCACCCTCGACGGTGGGGCGGCCAAGGGTATGTGGAGATCCCCCCAGTAGAGCTTGCTATTGCCATGCAGCTCTGCCCGCAAAGCGCCGCCACCTGGAGGGGTAATCCACGCCTTCCGTCCAGGGCCTGTAAGTTCTCGTCTGCTCTGACGGCCAAGGCTTACAGTGCTGCTGGACAGGCCGCTTCCGCCCTGCACGTCATGGCCCTCCTGCAAGTCCACCAGGCCAAGGCATTGAAGCAGTTGCACGAGGGTGTTATTGACCCAGGTGTGCTGCAAGAACTGCGCACAGCAACGGACCTCGCCCTAAGGACGACAAAAGTCACGGCTCAGGCCTTGGGTCAGACGATGTCCACATTGGTGGTCCAGGAGCGCCACCTATGGCTGACCTTGGCCGATATGAGGGAGACTGAAAAGCATTGGACTCCCCGATCTCCCAGGCCGGCCTATTCAGCGAAGCGGTGGAGGGCTTTGCCCAACAGTTCTCCGCCGCACAGAAGCAGACGGAGGTGTTTCGTCATATCCTGCCCCAGCGGTCTGCTGCTGTCTCCACCCAGCCACCAGCTGCAGCCCCTCCATCTGCTCGTCGCCAAGGGCGCCCTCCTGCGACCTCCACCTCCGCTCCAGCTCGGCCCCAGCAGCAGCCTTCACAACGGCTGCAGCGTGGAACTGGCTGCAGGAATTGGGCCGGAGTCTCTGGATCCAGCTCTTCAGGAAATGGTGACCGCACCAGTCCTTCCCCCCCGAGGAGGGCTGGGTGGAGAATCTTTTGTTCCCTTTTTGTTTTGTTCTGCCACTGGCTCCCCAGCCAGTGGTACCCAAAACCTCAAAACAAGAGCAGTTTCCTTTTTCTCTGGGTCCCAATAGGGCCAGGATGGCGGTGCGTGAGACACAGTCTCTACACCCCCGTCCCCCTCTCCTTTCGCCAGCGGGCAGCAGGGTCCAGTCCGAGGATGCCATGCCTTCTCCCGTGCCCCCTGCCCAACCGTGGAGCCAGATAAATGTCGTACCGCGCACTCAGACCCCACTCTGGGACGCACTGCCTTCCGAGTTGGGTCCCTGTGCTCCACTTCGCTACCCCACCGTTCTACGTCAGTGGCTCCCCTGGTCCCGCTTGTATGGTCTCTGGGGGCCTGGCTAGCGCTCCCCAGGCCATCTCGCTGGCTCCTGAGAACCATCAGACTCGGCTACATGATTCAGTTCACCCGGCATCCTCCCAAGTTTAGGGGCATTCAGTTCAACCCCGTGTTGAACAAAGATGCTCCTGTCTTGCGTGCAGAAGTCACGGTCCTGCTGGCGAAGGACGCGATAGAGCCGGTCCCTCCAGCCGAGATGAAGTCAGGGTTCTACAGCCCCTACTTCATCGTACCCAAGAAAGGCGGTGGGTTACGACCAATCTTGGACCTGCGTGTTCTGAACCGGGCCCTTCACAAGCTCCTGTTCAGGATGTTGGGGCAGAAACACATTTTTCAATGCATCCGTCCACTCGATTGGTTCGCAGCGATCAACCTGAAGGACGCATACTTTCATGTCTCGATCCTCCCTCGACACAGAGCGCTTCTCCGTTTTGCGTTTGATGGGCGAGCATATCAGTACAAGGTCCTCCCCTTCGGGCTATCCCTGCCGCCTCGTGTCTTCACCAAGGTCGTGGAGGAAGCCCTTGTTCCATTAAGGGAAGCAGGCATTCGCGTTCTCAACTACCTCGAAGACTGGCTCATACTGACCCAGTCTCGAGCGCTGTTGTGCGAACACAGGGACAAGGTGCTCAGTCACCTCAGCCGGTTGGGGCTTCGGGTCAACTGGGAAAAGAGCAAACTCTCCCCTGTGCAGAGGATCTCTTTTCTCGGCATGGAGTTGGACCTCACAGCACGTCTCTCAGTAGAGCGTGCTCAGTCGATGCTGAATTGCCTGGAGTCTTTCCAGCGCAAGAGGGCGGTTCCACTGGCATCCGCAGCCGCTGTCACGCCACTCGGGTTGCTTCATATGCAGGGGCGTAAATTTCATCTGACAGTAGGGGGGGACAATAAACGTAAAATTTCTCAAGAGCAATTTTTGAAGGGGACACAAATAATACAGCCAAAATTGTACTTGTAAGGATAGATGTGTGTACATAGCATGGACACCGTGTTTAAATATGAGTTCATGGTTCACCACGCGGTCATATTATAATTATTATTTTGCGTCATCCATAGTATTTTAGGTTTCGTCTGAAACCTAGTATGTCTCTTTCGCATTAATTCGACTGCATTAAACCCACTGATCTGCCACTTAACATCATATTGAGCAAAACCCAACACGTAGGTCTACAATATTAGCCTAATATCAGTTCACACACAGGTTTATCGCCATGTTAGTTGTAGTGGGTGAGCTACGGTATTAAGCTTGTTAACCTTATAATCACTCATAGAAAATACATCGGATGTCATAATTTTTTGTCATGAATTTATTAATGATCCAGCATCATCTGTGTTAAAGAGAAAGAATCATTTCACCCGATGTTTAAAGAGAATAAAACAGCCTTGATAGCCTAAGTTAGCCTAACACATAACTAACTTGCTCTCTCCAGCCGGACTCGTGTGTGTATCGGTAAAGAAGGAAAGCAGGCAGTGGACCAAACCACTGTGAGGAAAGGGAGGGGGGAATCAAAACATTTCTGAACTTAAAACGTTTTTTTTGCGTTTATTTTGTTTTACTAATCACACAATTATTGTTATGTCCATTATATTATTTTCAATACACAGAGTCGTTTGTAATGATATTTTTAGGGGGGACAAGCCTCAGATGGGTGGGTCCTGTCCCCCCCGTCCCCCCCGGGATTTACGCCTATGTTCATATGAGACCGCTTCAGTGTTGGCTTCATGACCAGGTCCCGAGATCCCCGTCCTGCCGTCAGACCTTCAGCCTGTGGTCGGACCTTGCCTTTCTTCGGGCAGGAGTGCCCCTAGTGCAAGTGTCCAGGCATGTTGTTGTATCAACAGATGCCTCTGCCATGGGCTGGGGTGCCGTGTGCAACAGGCACGCAGCTGCGGGGCTCTGGACAGGGCCCTGACTGCAGTGGCATATCAACTGCCTCGAGTTGCTAGCAGTATGGCTTGCTCTGCGCCACTTCAAATCGCTGCTACACGACAAGCATGTACTGGTCCGTATGGACAACACTGCGACCGTCGCGTACATCAACCACCAGGGCGGTCTACGTTCCCGACGCATGTCGCAACTCGCCCACCATCTCCTCTTTTGGAGTCAGAAGCATCTGAGGTCGCTTTGCGCTGTTCATGTCCCAGGCGAGCTCAATTGTGCTATCCTTCCTGCAAGATGAGTTGGAGCGAAGGCTGTCTCCCTCCACCCTTAAAGTGTATGTTGCCGCTATTGCCGCACATCACGATGCAGTAGACGTAAGTCTGTCGGGAAGCACAACTTGGTCAGGTTCCTCAGAGGGGCAAGGAGGTTATATCCTCCGCGCACTCATCTGGTACCCTCTTGGGATCACCCCTGCAGGATGTGGCTTCCGTAGCGTTCCCCTACTTGGAGTACGCTTTCCCAGTGTTATTCATATCCACTGTAGGGAATAGCAGTGGCTGTCATCTCTGCCTAAGCCCTGTCCTATCTTCCGTCCCAACTGGTGTGGGGGGACTTGCCGGCTTCCACAGGGCACTGGAAGGGGTCAGCAATAGTGGCGTTTTCCAAGGGTTCCCATTAGTCAGTTACACTGACGTTAAGTCGAACGTGACTGACTGATAGGGAACATCTCGGTTACGTATGTAACCCTCGTTCCCTGAAGGAGGGAACGGAGACATAACATCTCGTCGCCACAGTTGCTGTACCACCGCTGTACGGCCAGGGCACACAGTCTCGGCTCCTCAGCGAAAACTGATGTGCGTTTGCGGGGTGAGCGTGGTGAAACACGCACGCCAACTGTCATTGGCTTGTTTTGTTAACACTCGAAGGTGATTGGGCTCTTGGGCAAGATCCCATTAGTCAGTCACACTGACGTTATGTCTCCGTTCCCTCCTTCAGGGAATGAGGGTTACATACGTAACCGAGACGTTTTGTGGTCTGTTTTCCTGATTTAATTTACTGGAATGCAATCTCTCTTCTTTCTTTTTTTCTCAAATCCTCACGTCTCTTTCCAGGCTTGTTTGTTTCACAGGTAAATACAATTTATTTTCTGCCAAAATTACGGAGATCACTTTGAAATAGCATCACACGATGAGGAAGTTAACGAACATTTTTGATTAAGGCAATGTATGTTACATAATACAGATATACAGTGATATTTCACCCATCCATTATTGCTGTGGAAAGAATCGCACTTTTGGAGTTATTCTTGGTCTGTTGAAAGTAATGCTTTTAAACTTTTAAATGTCATTTTAATCTCATTGTACCCAGTAAAAAAAAAAAAAAAAACGTTATTGCATTCATAGAGTGAACCTTTCACTATTTATAGCTTAACGGAAGGTACACCCATAATTCACTCATGGGGCGTAGGAATAAGGTGGATAGGTATCGTTCTTTGTATGAACAGGAATTCACTCTGGGAATCCTTCAGTGTTATTAGTTTATAACTAACTTTGAAGCGTGAATCATTTTTGGTTTTGTCTAATTTGAAATAGGAACCCTTGCGTGATGCATATTTTAGGATTGTGAGACTTACTGTACATTAGAATATTTACTAATATACACTGCCATTCAAAAGTTGGGATCAGTTATTTTTATCTCTTTTGCTCATCAAGGCTGCATTTATTTGATAAAAAATGTATTGTGAAATATTATTACAGTATAAAATAATGGTTTACTATTTTAATAGGCTATACTTTAAAATATACTTATTCCTCTTATGATAAGCTGAATTTTCATTAGCTGTTACTTCAGTCTTCAGCGTCACATGATCCTTCAGAAATCAGTCTAATGCTGAATTATGATCAATGTTGGAAACAGTTGTGCTGCTTAATATTTATTTGGAACCTGTGATATAAATCTTTTCTAACAATATATGTCTTTACTATCACTTTTTATCAAATTAACACATCCTTGCTGAATAAAAGTATTAATTTCTTTCAAAAAAGAAAGAAACAAATTACTAACCCCAAACCTTTGACCAGTAGTGTATATTGTAACAAAAAAGATTCCTGTTTTAAATAAATGCTGTTCTTTTGAACTCTTTATTCATCAGAGGTTCCAAATAAATGAATAAATAAAGAATTGGTATTCTGTTACCACTTATTCCCCAAATAAAATCTGAAGCAATTCAGCTGAGAATCACTATAAGATTAGGTTAACACATAAACTGAGAAAAAGTCTAGATATGTGTTAGTTCGCTAATTAAAGATGCTTCGTAGAACTGTGAGATTACACACTTAATTGCAATTAAATGATTCTGCATATACCATATGGGCTTCTTTCTTGTCACATTTTCTCAATGTCCATTTCATTCTAAAGAGCCTTGTGTGCACAGCCTATTATCAGTTTCACAGTGAGAAGTCATGTCTACACCATACACAGCTGTGTTTCAGTATAGCTTATGTGTTTGCTATTCCCTCTTTTTCTTTTTCCGTCTAATACAGTCTGTAACGTATGATCTGAATGACCAATCAGAGCATAGCTAATGCATAAGCATCATGTGGGTCAAGAATAAACATGTATTTGTCATGTTTTAGTCATTCTTAGTTCACATTGCCTTTTTATCCTCTGGAATCAAGCGGCTATATCAAACCTCTCTTTCAGTCCTTTTACAGTCTTTCAGTCGACACTTCCTCTTGTGAAGATTGCTGTGAAGCTGCCGTTTGGCACTGCTGGAAGGTTGAGACCCTCTTTTTTGTAGAGATCTTTCTTGACATATCCATCTCCGCTATAAAACGGTGCCGTGCCATGATGATAATTACTGCCGTCATTCCCCGAAGGCACCTTTGGTCTCCCAGTGCACTTCTAGAATTGAGCTTTTACTGACCTGTCAGAGCAATGTGCATATCTCTGTCATGCAGACAGCATATCTCTATCATGGACTATTTTAGCGTTTTCCCACCCACCTGCTCAGATAATGTTTGCTCTCGTGTTTGTGTATGTCGTCCTTCCCTGGGGATGGCAGACCTGTCAGCTGTTGATTTGATTTTCTGCATTTGCTGCTCTTTTTTTGTAGTTTTGCTTATTCTGGCCCACCCATTTCAGATTGCTGGGGCTCAATATTTCTGTCAAAAGCCCATCTGCCCACTGAGCTGGCTAATTTCCAGCCTATTGAGTTCTTCCTCAATGTCACCTTTTGTATCAGCTTTATTATCCGCATGCATGTTTCACGTCTCCATAATAGAGCACCTAATATAATATTGTTCGAGAATTCAGCACTCAGGGACTCCAATTTAAAAGTGACAGAAATGTTCACGTAGTTATTTAAATGGGGTGCTTTCTTTGAAATATGCCGCAATTTGACCAAAAGCCAGAGTACGGCTCCATCCCAATGACTAGTGTGCCGCCTCGCTGCCTAAAATCTCAAGGCAGCATCCTTATGGTCATGAAATCTTCGCTCTGTGTTGATTTAGGGTGCTCTACTTAAGTAGTAGCTCAAACACTTTGCACACCAATTGAGGGACTTCACTAGCCATCGATTTCAGTGAACCTTTTTTTCATATTTCTGAGCTTCTCAGAAGCGACAGTAGTTGGTAAACTTCTAAAGCGGTGAACAGAAATGACAACAAATATAAATTTTGAGTTCCCATTTGCTCAGATAACAAAATAAAGAATCTAAGATAGCATTTCTATGACTTGGTGGGGGATATTGAGAGATTAATTACATTGTTCAGAGGAGAGAAATATGTCACATTTGCAGTCATTCCCTCATATATTGGGTTAGAAACACAGTATCATTATCTCGTTTTCGGTATTTTAACGCCAATGTAATGTAACACAATGTATAATGTTATAAATGTACATTCATTTTTAAAAAACTTGCTAGATTTACATGTTAACTGTGGAAATTAGTCTGTAAAATAATCTCTAAATAATGCTTCTGATCAAGCTTTTTAAAAAAATAAAACGTGTAATGTCATTTAATCATGGATCAACTCGTAAAAGTAGATTTAAAAAATGTAATTGTTTTGAAAATCATCACTTAATTTTCCCCTGAGCAACCAGTGTCAGTAGCCCCAAAGTCTGGCAGTAGCTGACACCACATCTTAGCCTCAGAGCTAATATTCTCTAATCAGTCACTTTTTTTCTGTCTGAACTCCCTCAGGTTTTCAAGATGCTTCTACTGCATGGATTAGACAATTACTATTATCCCTGTGTTGTCGTTGCTTAGCAATTTGAGGCAGAATGGAGTTTTCCCTTACTACCGAGTGTAGCTGTGCTAAATTAACAATTTAGTATCTCTGAAAGATATCAACATTTAAGCAAATGTAACTTAAAAGGGTCATGAACTGAGAAATCAAAATGCCCTTGATATTTTGACATATAAGAGACATATAAAAACCAAATGATAAAGATGGCTCTGAAGACAAGACACTGTGCAGTGCCAAGTTGTGGAAAAACAGTCTTTGCATTGCCTTCCTTCTGATCCCAACATTAGGAAAGAGTGAATGAACTTTATTTTTTAATGAAGTTCCAGACCACATCAGTAAGAACTTGGTCCTTCCCAGTCAGCAAACAAATTTGGCCCAGATTTGGCATGCATCTAGCACAGCTGGCATTTATCTGGCACTGGCATTCAGCATGTGGGCCAAACATGGCCTGGGTTTGGCAGAGATGGTACCAGGTTTAAGACGGCACACAAGACATGGGACTAAAATCCCAATGTTTTCCCATACAGAAAGGTAATATATTCACATATATGTGAAACACTGTTAAATATATTGAAATACATTTTGAAAATATATTTTTAAAATGCATAACATAAAGCTCATATTATGTGTTTAATTGTGTTTACATGTGAAATTATATTCATGCCTCATATGATATTATATGATATTATATTATATATATTATAGAATAGTATATCCTGTTGTTTTATTTATATACAGCTGTAGAACCTGGTCGAAAAGAACGCACACGCATAATCTTAACTCAGGAATGTTCCTGAGTTCCTCTCTCCATCGCAGCGTCGTAAAATTTTACAAATAACCAACACAACGCCCAAAGTATTTGACTAGCTTCCTGCCTGTTCTCCTTATCGTCTCATGAGACCCATGAAGCTGGGAGGAGAACATCTTGCCACTCTTTGAAGAACAGAATCTTCTATGTTGTTCCTGACCAGTTTACCATAAATAAAGTCGAATAAACAGACAGTACAAAGCACGTGGGATCTGGACATGCTCCAGCACAGACACCTCGCTGAATCCCCTGGCTGCTTTTGACCATAATTCAATGATGGTATCAACAAGGAAAGACAGATATATGTCGACCAGACCTCAACAAACCTATACCACGGTCATCCTGGTGACCTCATAACAACTCCCTTTTCTTCACTGCATTCCAAGAGGATGCGCGCCTCTTTTGCTCGTACAACAAAGAAACTCTAGTCACACAGAGGATCTTTAAAAGGACAATCAAGAAAAGACTGCTGCTATTAAAGCAATATACTCAAGAGACAATATATATATGAATGTGGTATTTTATGTTTTGTTTATCTTGCTGTGGTTATTAGAATTTAGGATATTTTAATCTATGACTTAACCCGCTTAGTAGGTAAAATTATAGGTATTCAATATGACAAATACCTCATGTTTGATATTGAATTAAACATTATTTTGATTGCAATAAGGTGATAAGGATGAATGTTGACTTTTAGCATCATAAGGTATGATTATAACACTTTATAGAACTCTGCTAGGATATTTCCTCCATGTGACATATTTATTAGCAGATAAGGTATGCACGAAAAGAAGCCGTGCTGGGCGGGGCTCCACCCTACAGAGACAGTGTGATTGGATCAGACAGTGAATAGGATGGACTCACATCTGTCCGATAAAAACAGACACCCAACTTTGCAAAGAGTTGGACAACTGGTGGAAAACTGCAAGGAAACTTGGCTTCTTGGAAACTTTGGTCTCGCCTTACCCGCCTACAGACTTAACATCTAGTTTGATCATCTCAAAGGACACTCTGTCTACGTCTGACCAAAGTAACTTGCAAAGCCCGCCGCGTAAGAACTTCAAACTTGCCATTCGCGCCGCCAGGAAGCCATCCAATCGTAGAGGAGATTCCCCAAGTGACGTCACGCGACAACAACACATCAGCGCGAAAGTCCGGGACTTCCCTCTAGCAACCCCCTCAAGAAGAACAGCCTTCAACTCAACTCAAAGCAAGTAAACAAACAAACAAATCTCTAATTTGCTGAGTTGAATTGAATGAATCGTTAAAAGATAACGATAGTTGAGTCTTCTGTTTGTGACGCCTTCTAGGTCGTCTTTATTCTCAGGAAAGAGAATAGCGTAACTTTCTTCAAACTGCTTTCATCTTGCCATAACGTGTGTATGTGTTACTTAATCAAAATCAAAAAAATTCCCCTCCTTTTTTTTATTACAGTCAATTTTCCACTGATATTTAGCCCCCAAGTGTTATTACAAATCATACAAATTGTTATGACTATACAGATGTTCTTGCCTAAATTAGAATTTTAATTTTTTTAAAGTAATACGCATTTGTCTTACAGAAAGTAATCGGACGGTCTTAGATGTTGATGCAGTGGAGTAGAAATTGGCAGACCCCACCTTCCAGAAACAAGTGGTATGTTCTAACATAACCATTTAGCAGGTTCACAGGGCTGAATGTTAACGTTTTTGCACCTAAGTTACAGTACTGTGCAGAAGTCTTAGACCACCATTTTGATTCTTTCAATTTTTTAATACTGCCTATAAATTAGCTGTATTTTCTTGTTGTATTCTAATAAAAAAACTCTGAGATAATCACTATACCATTTCCAAAACAACAAATGTAATGGTGGCCGAACACATTTTCACAGTACTGTAGCTGTTTTGCTATAGAGAATGTTTTTGTAGCACAGGCAACACAATTGTAGTACAAGTATAAAACATCTGTTACAGAGGTAACTGCATAGGAATTATGGAAGTGTTCCATAGGAATTGTGAGTAATAGACTTGTACGGACTTGATACTTGATACAGGGGCGCGGGAAGTGGGGGTGCTGAGGGTGCTGCAGCACCCCCTGTTTTTTTCGGTGGGCAACTGTTTAATTGTTGGGAATATAAAAAAAAATAAAAAATCGGAGTGTCTATTTAAGTGCAAATAGCCATGTTGTTGGCAGAGGCTATTTACACAAACTCCACCCACAAACATATGATTGGGATAGTCAAATTTGCAAAAGACGGTCGTCAATCATCAGATTCAGTGGCGCAGATGGTAAAGTGCGTGTTACCGTTCTTTTGAGACGATCGACCGGGGTTCGAATCAGCCCTTTGGCGAACTTTTTTTCTCCCTTTTTAAATTTCAAACCACATCAGAAAAGCATTTATTTTTTAATAAAAAATTTGAACAAAGCATCGGGTAGGATTAGGGTAGGTGTAGGGAGAGCTTTTGTCCCAATAAGGTGGCATCCATTTAATAATTTGAAATAAAATGAAAAAATTACACTCAATAAGTTGCATACTATTTTATAATGTATTACAATGCAGAGGTGCAGATAATCGCCACTATTTGCAATAAGTAATGTTTTTCTCTAATAATGTTAATTGCACTGTGTAAATAGCATATTACTAAAGAATACTGCTATTTTCACTTGGTGTAAATAGCCTCTATCGCAACTCACAACTCGTGACACGCAACAACCCCCAGTACAGCACCCCCAACCTGAAACATCTTCCCGCGCCCCTGACTTCATAGTAGATTTGGGGGAAATGTAATTGCAATTATTCGGGGTTAATTTTTTGTGTTGTCTCCCCAATAATAATAATCTTGGTTTCCATTAGGTTGCTGTGGTGGCAGAAATTGGAGGCAGTACTGTGGATGAAGCCACGAGAAGAATGAGGGCCTTCCTTTTGGACCACCCCTTATCAAGGGATTTCAATTTTGTTGGCCGGCATGGAAAGCGAGAGTTTCGGGGGCTCAAACTGCTTGAGGTTGTATAAGGTATGATTACTTGCTGTTGGATTATTAACGTTCATGTGCAGACAGAGGTTATTCGGTAGAGTTGAGTTTGTTCTTCATAAATAAGTGGAATCAAATCAGTTTGACTGAATGCAAATAATTGTCCATATTTGGACAAGCAATACCCCAAATTATGAGAATATGAACCAGGTGTACTGCTTATTTTAGTGATAAGTAACTGTTCATTTGTAGTGAAGCGATCACAAAAAGAGTTTATAATAAATAACATTCAAACTTTATTAAAGACAAGTACACTAATACAAGTGAAGTGATAATAAAATAAGAATAAATGAAGACATTGGATGCAAAAACCGTATGAAAATTTTCAGGCTCTTATGTTAATGTTCAGTTATTTTACTGTAATGGCAATGAATTGAATGACGACCTATATTTGCCTGATAAAAATGATAATTTTTTTAAAGAAAATTTCAGATGGACATATTTTGACATTTGTGATTTAAATGAGACAAAAAAACATTTTGTGTGAACTATGCCTTTAAATGTTACCCTGTGCCCTTGTTTACACAGAAATCATTTATGATAGAATATTATATCTGATACCATTGTACATCCTGAAAAATTGTACTGCTTATTTATTGCAAGGGCTTAAATATGGAATTTAATCTAACTTTAATGCTTTTGATGTGCTTTACAGGAAGCTTGAAAAAAATGATCTTAAATTCTCTTAAATTACCAGAAAAGAGGCAGAAAAGTCAGCATCAAAGTGGCTAATTGGTGACGGGAGGAAACCGTTCTGCGAAGTTGTAAATGTACAAGTTATAATAATAATGTTTGAATTATTCCAAATAAACTTAAAAGCATGAACTACTGGTTTCTGTTTATTGAATACCTTTAGCATTTTAGTGGATTTAATGTAATGTTTGTATTTAGGGGTGTACTGTAAAATAAGGTAACCCAAACAGACAAATGTTAGCCCATGTGTATACTTGTTGTGGCCCATAAGAGACCTACATAAGACCTAGCTGGGTCCCATCACTAACCCATGTAGGCAGACTCATATAGGCACCAAATGGGAGCTACCTGGTTAACCCGTATGGGCCCTATATGGAGCCCATCATCAGCCCATCTGGGCTAACCCGTGTTGGACCACCATGGAAACAGGACAAAATTAGCTGGGTCCCAGTTGGGTAGCCCAGATGGGACCCAGATATCGGCCCAGTTGCAACCCCTATGGGCCCCACATGGATGTGTTGGCTGGGTGTCTCTCTGCTGTTTTCACTGCTTTCAGGTAAGTTTAGTCCCTAAAGTTACACAAATTATACATACAACCGTTCCTGACACTTTCTTACATGTAATTGACACGTTTCTGTTGAATTATTGATGAACGTTTGAGTTTTTAAGCAACTTTTATGTGTAGATGAGCGGCTTTGATAGTTTTGTAAATGTTTTGCTGACACTTTGTCAATAGATAAATGGAAGTCACTATAAGCTAATTAATTTAACCTAAACGTCTGCACTGTGGGGTCAATCGGTGACGTCACTTACATGAACTAATGGGCTGAAACTATTTCAAACACGTTTTGAACTTTCATTGCAAACAAATATTGATAAATTGTACTGTGATTTCAGGAGCGTCAGAAAAAAATACCTAAAACAGGGGAAGTTACAAGAAAATTTGTAATGGGAGCTGCTGACAGAGATGCAGGAAACAGGTGATCTGAGAAATCTTATTAAATAACTTTATATGAATTTTTCACTATATATTTCAACTATATCATCATGCATCTGTAAAACCTAAAAATATTAATTCTGGTATCTTTTGTATGTTTTGCATATTATTATTATTATTATTATTATTATTATTATTGCATTTCACCTCTGCTGTAGTTTGTTTATTTCTAATAATCCTGACATTGTATACTACATTTTGTTGGCAATGTGACATATTGTTCCTATTCTTCCATGCTGATGGCTGTGCTGCAGAGCTGGAGCGGAGCGGATCTCCTGTGGAAGTACATCTCCAAAGCGCCATGAACCATCTGACTAGTAAGTAAAACCTCAAACATTCAAAAGTTTATCAAATATTCAAAAAAATATATCAAATATTTCCCAGACAGCAAGCAGTGTCGGCCCACATCTGGCCCGCTTGTATTTCACACGGGCCAGATGTGGGCCAACACTATGTTGCTGTCTGGGTTCCTGTATGTCCTACAAGGCCATCTTGTTTAACTCTGCTCTGAGGACACTTCATACACAACAACCAGGGGTCAATCATAATTCAAAAAAAGACACAGATGATAATAAAAAAGTTATTTGAAATTAAAATTAACAATGGTAAGACAGAACCAGAGTACCTCACTTCAAACTGTAACAGTCTGTACGTATATTGTTTTCTAAACTTTAAATGTAGTGAAGTTTTTGTTCAAGCAGACTTTGTTGCTTTTGGAAACCTCACATGAGCCTGAAAGATACTTAAAACTTAAAATATTATTTGCACTCTTGAAGACTGTTCACCAAAGACTAAATTTCAGTCCTGCAGAATTTTCTGCACACTTCACCACCGAGGCCAAAATGTGAATGTAAGAGCCTCACACTACATTGTTTGTTTGAATTGTATTTCAGGGCAGTTCGTGAAGACGGATAACCTGGACAGAAGTCAGTTCAAGATCCAGCCTCCACACCAGACTTCTCACTCACAAGGATTGCTGTCTACTAGATATTATGTGTACTCTTCAGACTTGGGTTCATGCAGATATTATTCAGGGACAAAAAAAAATAGAGAAACTACCTTATTTAAGAATTTTGTATTAATTGCATGAACATTAAACAAATATATATTTATTTTACTGTTTTTTGTTGTTTTCCAAAGCAACTAAATGCCAATTCACACTGCCATACTCCAACAGGGTGAACACACTGACCAAGCAAAACAAATAAGCATGTTTTTCTTAATAGTTTTTTTTTGTTTTTGTGAAAGTGTGAACTGACCATAATGCTGTATATTAGGTGTGAGATTCATTCAACTTGGTTTGTTGATTAAACATGATTAAATATTTGTTCAGAATATTGTCGTTGTTGTGACTATTCATCTGGGAGGGGTGTGTATCAAGTGGCTTGGTTATGGTTTTGTTGAGGCTGACATGTGGAACCCATCTGGTCCAGCGTATAGGACCAGAATAGCGCCTGCTATGGTCCCACATAGCAATTTTTCTCTGGCCCAGCTCTGGCCCACACAATCAGCTTTTGCTTGGCCCACATAACACAATGAATTACGGTCCTAGTGTGGACCAGGTCTGGATTCCAGACAAGGGCCACACATGGGCCATAACTGGCCCTGAATTGGGCCAGTTATGGCCCATGTGTGGTCATAGCAGTGGGTGTTTACTTCCGAGTCTACAATCTGTCATGCCTATTCAAATGGAGCGTTCTGAGGAGGGGGTTAAAAACAGGACAGAAAATAGTCTATTACTTCTAAATGATGTTTTGTTTTTTGTTTTTTCATGTAAAAATCTTGATAACATAAGGGGACCTCAGAGTACAGTACAAAATAATAAAAAAGGTGGTTCATGACCCCTTTAAGCAATGTATTTCATTTATTTTTCACAGCTATTTTAAAGTAATATCAAAGAGATACCTAAGCATATTCACTCAAGCAAGATTCTTGAACATCAGCACAATTGCAAGTGTCATATTGCTTTAAAATGATTTCTGTCAAGTCTCGGGAGAGTTTAGCATGGTAATATACATGGCAGTGTTAAATGTGTTTGGTCTTGCTGGGTCTTGCTGGAATAGATCTGCTAAGCTGCTGCAGCAGAGCAAGTACTGAGACTTACTACTGCCTACACATCCACAGACATGCTGCTGTGAGCATGTAAGAAATACTGCTGCTGCAGCACATATATGAAATCACCCCATAGCAGATCTAGACAGGTGGAGCTGGGGAAGGTGGAGGTTTCTGAAGTGCACTGCAACTGCTTCAAAAAGCTCTAGCCAAATATTTGAATGCTGAGCCGCAAGCTCATTGGCTGCTGATGTGAAAAGAAACAAATCAGCTGCACCATGTCTATAATGATGTCATTATGTCAGATTGAGTTAGAATGGACTGCGCCATCTGGCGTTTCTTTAGATTAATATTGAGCAACTTAATTTCAGACGAAAATCAGAGAGTTGGTTTTTAGAGAAGAAGCCTGAAAATAAGACTTTGTAACTGATCTGGACAGCATTTTAAGATATTTTGAAAAATGTTGGTAACCAAACAGTCTTGGTATTTTAAGACATTTCCATCTATGCAGAGACAGGGAAAACATGTAAACTCCTCTCAGAAAAGCCTCCTAGCTCAGGGACTTACTGTGAAGTCTAAAATATTTTGCAAAATGTCATTCTGCATTTCTCAGAATGAAGTCATAAAAATATGGAATGACATAAGGGTGAGTAAATGATGACTGATTTTAAATTTTTTGGTGAACTGCCACTTTAAGTGAGACTCAAGTATGAACATTGTGGGAACAGTTAGGCACTTAAAGTTGAACTTACTGAGTTAACCCATCCATAATTTACTCTGTCTCATTTTTTAATGTCATTAAGTGAACAATAATGCATCTTTCATCTCAGAGAAGT
Source organism: Onychostoma macrolepis (assembly GCF_012432095.1). Classification (NCBI taxonomy): domain Eukaryota; kingdom Metazoa; phylum Chordata; class Actinopteri; order Cypriniformes; family Cyprinidae; genus Onychostoma; species Onychostoma macrolepis. Next base: position 15,638,751 of record NC_081164.1, on the reverse strand, counting down.
TTTCAAACAGCTAAAGATACAGTGTGCTACCCCATTGGACAAAATTCCGTAGGTCAGTGGTCGGCAACAGGCATCCCGCGGACCAAAACTGGCCCGCCAGCAATAATATCTGACCCGCACCTGCAGCCAGATTATTTTGATAGCGGCTGGTTCTGAAATAGATCTGTCATGACAGCAGCAGTTACTCACAATCAGAGTATGTGAGCGGAGCGCAGAGTGGAGCGGTGTGATTTTTAATGGAGCGAGGAGTGGATTTTTTAAAAGTTCCACCGCTCCATCACGAGTACAATTCATGCCAATGGCCCGTAATATAACTGCAGATTTAGCAAGAATTCATGAGCGGGACATGGACAGTCATAGTTCTCAAGGAATTTGTTTTTTCCTTCTAGATATTAAATATTTTCAGCTGAAAGTATGATTTAAACAAGTACTACAACACTTATTCAAACAAATGTAATCTTACAGTCAATTGTACTGTTATTTCCATCACAAACTAAATTTGCACAGCAAAAAGCAGCAATTATACCTTTTAATGCTGACAACCATGTTATTGGCTTGTCATGTGGTCAAGTTTGAACACGAGTGTTCCAATAAGCCACTTTGAAACTCTCCTATTATTTAATTTATTTAATTTTTTTAGTATACGTTATTGTTACAATTTGTAGGAGCAAGGAGCGAGGAGTAGATCAGAATAAACAGTTTTTTTATGACAAGTATTCCAACACAGGAACATGGGAAGACATATAGACATATAACAGCGGACAAACAACCAGGGGAGAACACAGGACTTATAAACAAAGAACGTAATCAGGAAGAACTGAAACAGGAGTAATCAATCAAAAACCATGGAAACTAATAATTAGAACAGGAACTAAACCAAATAAGGACAAACAGGAATTAAACAGGAACACACACACACACGTGACTTGTGACTCGTGACACACACACACACAGACCTGGGAGCCATGACGGATCAGGAGATTCGGGCGGCCATCACGGATCAGGGGGCTTGAGCGGCCATGGCGGATCAGGAGACTCGGGCGGCCATGGCGGAGTGCCTGTAGCCATTGCCGGCTCAGCCGCCACGGGCATATGCCCCCCCTCTCCGTTTTCATTGAACTTTCAGCGCCGCAACTTTGCAGATATTGTTTGTGCTCAAACAGCAACATTACACAACAACTAATGTTAAATAAGTGAAATCGCAATTAACCACCCCTTTAAATTTTGGCCCGATGCCAAACTTGCCAACCCCTGCTGTAGGTACTGTATTGAGTATATTGACCATACTAACTCTTCATTTTAATAATAGACTATATATTTTTAAAAAGACTGTGCTGTATTTCCAATGTGACTAGCTAGCTAGTCCATAAATGTAAATGTTAAAGCCATATTACTTTACCTGTAAAATTAGTACTTACTTATTAATGCATATTAATATCATGTCTTGCATTAATACCTCAGTGCTATTATTTGACATTTTACTGACATATTTCTTTTACATACTGTAAGCGCTTCTTTATTATGCAGTGCAATGCAAATTTCAGCAGATGTTAACCAGCAGGCATGATGAACTCCCAGAAGGCCGCAGGCAGTGCTTGTGGCTGAATGGAAGCTAAATGGATGATTTCACACATACCTGCATATGACTATGCTTAAGTGATTACATCAGATGGAAGGCAGATTTGCACAGGAAGTTGAGGAAGAGTATTATTGGTTTCCATTATCCATGAAAACAAACAATTTTTATGGCAATACTGTATATGTTTTCATTAGAGATCTCACTGGTCTGTCAAAATTTGCATTCGTTTTGCAAGGAGTTTTATGGTTAATATTTCTACATTTATTCTATACAAATATGTGATTCAAAATATATTTATTCAAATATATTTACATAATGCTTTACTGAAATTATGTTAAATATGTAATATGTAATGTAAACTGTCTCAAATGAGAAAATGAATGCATTGTTTTGCTGTTTTAAACTGCCCTTGTAGTTGAACAGCAGATGTGGGCCTATAGAACATGTTAATTAGCTGTCATATTTTCAGACAAATTAGTGAAGAGAGTTAGACACATGATGGTTAGATGATGGGGGAAGTGGAGCAGATGGAGACTCACTGATGAAGGACATCAAGATGGCAAACAGGAAATAGCTAAATGCAGTATCTCATGGGTATATATTATACTTAAGTTTGTCATTATGCAGTCTAATGATTAAAGTCTGCACTGGCAACTTGAAACGTCAAAATTGTGACATTTAACCTTAATAATAATTCAATCTGCAGTGAGCGCCTGTTGTCACTGTCAAAAAGAGGGTGCTTGCAATGTGTTGGCCAAGCATCTGTGAGTATTTTTCTGTCACTTTGGATAAAATTAGTAGGTTAAAATGCATTAATGATCTTATGGAGAAAAATAACCCATGAAGCTCCAGCAGCAGATAAGTCGAAGCATCATAAAATAGTAAAAGCAGCTGAATTGCCAAAGCTGGAAGGCACTTTGACAGCAAACATCTTGCAGCGACAACGTCCATGTGTTTGTGTGTTGATTCCATTTGTAACTGCAATGGATTATCATCAGACCTTGAGCTGATTTCTGTGGGGCAGTGGTGCTTCTCACAGCTGTTTACTATGTTTTTACAGAGTGAAAGCCTTTTGGGGAAAAAAATCTGATCAGACTTGTTTTCTTCCAAAACAAGCAACATTTAGTACATTTATTTGTTGTTCACACATGATGAGAGCTACATTTGAAGTCTGAGTGAAATTTAGCCCATTTTTCCTATGTGATGGATTTTTTGGAATAAAACATGATAAAAAAAGTGAGTTAGTGAGTTAAAACTGAGTGAGTGTTACATACCAAAATGGAGCCGGACCAAATGCAGCCAATCGAGTGCAAAAGTCAGGTTCCAGAAGTAAAAATTCCATTTATTTTCTTCAAAGGAAACTGATATTTAATGACAACCAAAACAGGACAGATATACAAGGTGTTGATTTACAGTGTATGCTTTTGTTGAGGCCATCAGCCTGCATTATTTCAATACTACATTACCCATGATCGTCCACCAATCAGAGAATTGTGACAAGTAAATTGTGCCAAAAACACTTTAGCAATTACTCATTAAATTGTGTATACAGTCTATACTGTATATCAGGGGCCTTTCCTCCGAGGAGGCAGTGTCTCCTCAAAATACTGGATGAGAAAAAAAATTTGTAGTACAAAAATAAAACATTGTCAGTAGTACAAAATATAACATTAAAAAGTGTATAAATCACTTGTTTTTATAAAGAAACATCATTCAACTGCGACACCAGCAGGTAAAGTTGAACCCTAAGCGTGCCGTGAATTTTGTGGGGGGTAATTGAGAATGAATAAGGGAAAGTCACGTGAGAGAAGGCAGTGCTTCCATCTCAATATGATTGCATATGACTTATGCTCGGCTGTGATTGGTTAATGCGATAAATCCCGCCTCTTGTGTTTGTGCGCATTTGCGAATCAGTCTGAATGAACAATGTAATGGAGTTAATGGGAAGACTAATTTAAAAAAGTAAACAACTTGCACACTTAGGGTGTATTCACACCTGTCTTGTTTGGTTCGATTGAATCGAACTCAAGTTCATTTCCCACCTTGGTGCAGATCTTTTGGGCAGGTGTGAATACATCAATTACACTCGGGTGTGAACCAAACAAGAGGTGAAGAGGTGATCTAGGTCCAGTTCCAAACAAACTCTGGTACGGTTGAATGGATGAACCAATGAGTGGATGACCTTAGGACATGTGTGGTTTTGTTTACGAGTTCTGGTTCACGTTCAAAAAGGGCATTGTGAAAGCAAACCACACCAAAAAAAATCAACACTGTATTTGGTCGAGACCAAAGCAAGTGAACTAGCGGACTTTCCTTGTGTGAATACACCTTTAGATATAACCACTTTATGTCAAAATAAGACTTAAAAATGATCTGGCCCTTGGTAAGTCTTAAAATTTGGAAAACAAAGCCTTAGATGAACAATATCACATGACATATCATGTCTTGTCATTATTTATTTCACAAAAATAAAGCCAAGATGGGAAAGCCATGTGTGACAAAGTTTGGACACCCTATGATTCAATTGCCTGTAGATCCAGTTTTAGCAGTAATAACTTATAAGTAATAAGTAATCATATTCTGTATTACTTCATCAGTCTTTCACATTGTTCTGGAGGAATTTTGGCCCACTCTTCTTTACAGTGTTGCTCCAGTTTATTGAGGTTTTTGGGCATGTGTTTAGGCACAGCTCTCACCACAGCATTTGAGTCAGGATAAGGTCTGGACCAACATGATCTCACAGAATTCCGTGTAATGTTCACGGACTTAATTAACCTCCGAATCTGTGGTGGCATCACGGAATCGCCGAAAATTCTGTGATGGGCTCACAGAAAAAATTCCGTGATGGGCTCACAGAAGTGATACCAATGTAAGTCAGTGACAGGCATCAGCCGTGCTCCACGCACGGAAACCCTTAGCATCAATATGCCGCCGCGATACTGGGAAATTTATCATCATCATTATTGTTCAGAACTGGGTAGGTTTAGGGTAGGGGTGGGGTCAGGTACTCCAGTGAAAGTATAACTGCATTGGAGTCACTCTTTTTACGTGGTCCGATGCAGCGCTGGTGTTGAACCAGTGAATCCGTGCATGGACCACGGCTGATGCCTTCTGTGAGCCCATCACGGAATTTTCGGCGATTCCGTGATGCCATCACAGATTCGGGGTTAATTAAGTCCGTGAACATTACACTGAATTCTGTGAGATCAGGTTGTCTGGACTTTGAATGGGCTATTGCAACCTCTTGATTATTTTCTTTTCAGCCGTTCTGTTGTAGATTTTCTGGTGTGCTTGGGATAATTGTCCTGTTATGACCCAGTTTTGGCCCCACTTTAGCTGTCCTCACATTTGACTCTAGAATAGTTTTTTATATAAAGGAGTTTATGGTCGACTCAATGACTGTGAGGTCCCCAGGTCCTGTAGCTACAAAACAAACCCAAAATCATCACCACTCCACCAGCATGTGAGACTTTTGGTATGAGGTGTTTGTGCTGATATGCTTGTTAGGTTTTCACCAAACATGCAGCTATGCGTTATGGCAAAACATCTCCACTTTGGTCTAGTCTGTTCAAAGGACAGTGTTCTAGATGTCTCGTGATTTGTTCAGATGCAACTTTGAAAACATACACACACACACACACACACACACACATATATATATATATATATATATATATATACACTGTCAGGGCCAAAAACATCGGCACCCTTGGTAAATATGATCAAAGGAGGCTGTGAAAATTAATCTGCATTGTTAATCCTTTTTTCCCCTTTTTAAAAAAATCACAAAAATCTAACCTTTCATTGGATAATAAGAATTTAAAATGGGGGGAAATATCATTATGAAATAAATGTTTTTCTCTAATACACATTGGCCACAATTAATGGCACCCTTTTATTCAATACTTTTTAAAACCTCCATTTGCCAGTTTAACAGCTCTAAATTTTCTCCTATTATGCCTGACAAGAGATCAGAGACCATTCCTTCATCCAGAATCACTCCAGACCCTTTAGATTCCCAGCTCCATGTTGGTGCTTCTTCTCTTCAGTTCACCCCACTCATTTTCTATAGGGTTCAGGTCAGAGGACTGGAATGGCCAGCAGAAGCTTGGTTTTGTGCTCAGTGACCCATTTTTGTGTTGTTTTTGAGGTTTGTGTTTGGATTATTGTACGGTTGGAAGATCCAAACATGTCCCATTATAAGATTTCTAACAGAGTCAGTCACTTATTGATTGTTTATCTGTTGGTATTTGATAGAATCCATGATGCCATGCGTCTAAACAAGATGTCCAGGACCTCCAGCAGAAATATAGGCCCACAACATCAAAAATACAGCAGTATTTTTCATTGTACACATGGGGTACTTTTTATCCCTCTGTTCACCAAACCCATCTTGAGTGTTTGCTGCTAAAAAGCTAATTTTTTTAGTTTCATCTGACCATAGAAACCAGTCCCATTTGAAGTTCCAGTCGTGTCTGATAACTGAATATGTTGGAGTTTGTTTTTGGATGAGCTAGGAGAATTTTTCTTGAAACCCTCCCGAACAGCTTGTGGTGATGTAGGTGCTGTTTGACAATTTTTTTTTTTTTAAAGGTTTTCTGACCCCGAAACTCCCCCCAAACTCCTTGGAGAGTCTTTGGCCACTCAAACTCTCCTTCTCACCGTGCATTAGGACGATATAGACACATGTCCTCTTCCAGGCAGTTTCGTAACATTTTTTGTTGATTGGAAATTCTTAATTATTGCCCTGATGGTGGGAATGGGAATTTTCACTGCTCTAGCTCTTTTCTTAAAGCCACTTCACTTTTGCTGCACATCAGAAATATATTCTTTGGTTTCTCTCATTGTGATAGATGATTAAGGGAATTTGGGCTTTGTTTTCCCTCCTATTTATATTTCTGTGAAACAGGAAGCCATGGCTGGATAATTTCATGTTCATAATCACCCTAGAGTGCTCAAAATTGTGAATATGAATGGGAATACACTTCAGAGTTATTTTACTCATAAGAATTTCTAGGGGTGCCTATTATTGTGTCCAATGTGTATTTGAGATAAATATTTATTTCATAATGATATTTCCCCCCATTTTAAATTCTTATTATCCAATGAAAGGTTAGATTTTTGTGAATTTTATAAATAAAAGATCAAAATGATTAACAATGCAGATTAATTTTCACAGCCTTCTTTGATCATATTTACGATGGGTGCCAATTTTGGCCATGACTGTATGTGTATATATATATATATATATATATATATATACTTTGCTATTAAAATTTTTTGAAGGGTGTCTCGGGTGCCCATTTTTCACAAGTTGATATGATTCTTTACGGTCTTAATGAAAAGTCTATAACATACTTTGGTTAAAATTTCTCAATAGTAGTGTAAAACAACACCCCTTTTTACTTTGTCAAAAACAGCTCTGTTTACAGTAAGCCATTTTGTTGCATACTGCTTTAAATGCTAATGAACTCTGCTCACCCCACCCCTCTCTTCCGAGCCACTCTCTGAGAGACTCTTAACTTCAGCCCCATTCATCGTGAAACTTTCTAAGTAGCACATTATTAGGAAAGGTGATTTGCAAAGATTCATAAAAACCTTATACTCACTTCTTATGTAGGTGAAGTTGGATCACGAATGATTCGCGCCAACAAAAAAACATTTATGCAGATCAGGGCGCATTCCCAAAAACATACATCATCCACTGTGTCTTCAGCAGCTCAGATTTCAGGAGTAAATGATTACTGCTAGGTTCATTATTAAATCCAACAACAGAACACTTCAATCGCTTAGGAGACAGTCTATACCAGCTCCGGTTTCATAACAATGGTGGACTGATGAAAGCTCACTCAGGGCAGAGCTGTGATAAAACCAAAGACTGACACCACTGTCAATCAAAAATCGTTGGAGGGTCCTGTGCAGAACTACATCATTCTGCCAAGAATCGGTAAACGAAAATATGAGAAAGGGGTTTGGATTTATCGTGATTAAAAAAATAAAAATAAAAAAAACTGTGGATTTTTATCATTATAGGGTGGTTGTGTACACAAACTGCCAACACACATTTATGTTCAAACAACATGTAAAAGTGAATTTTGCATTTGATGACCCCTTTAATGTTTTTTTTAAATGGAGTCTCTTATGCTCATCAAGGCTGTATTTATTTGGTCAAAAAACCCCAAAAACCCAGTAATATGGTGAAATATTATTGCAATTTCTATTATTGGTGTCCTATTTTAATACACGGTACTTCAAAATATAATTTATTTCTGTGATGCAGCACTGAATTTTCATCAGCCACAACTCCAGTCTTCAGTGTCACATAATCCTTCAGAAATCATTCTTATATGCTGATTTATTATTCATTTTGAAACTGCTATGCTGCTTAAAGTTTTTGTTTGTTTTTGTTTAACCTGTGATACATTTTTTCTTTTATTCTTTGATGAATAAAAATATAAAAAGAACAGTATTTATTCAAAATAGAATCTGCAACCTTTACAATAAATGTAAACTATAGTTTTTTGTATACTCAATCAACATCTTTCAATTAACAGTTTTGGCACTGTTTTTGTTATAATTTTTGCAGTGTTTCATGGGATTATGTTCTTTCCCTTATTACATTCGTTACCCCAGTTAACACTTTTTTTTTTGTTTCAAATCACAGTTTGTAATGTTGTGAATCACCTCATAGCTGGTTGCATTGGTTGATGGCTTATAACTTCTTAACAAATCCTTTTTTAAAAAATCCCTTTGCAATAAATGAATGGAAAAATACTGCCAGAACCAAGGCTGCTGAAAACATCAACAGAACATGTCAGCTGAAGATCAAGCTGGCTGTTTCTATGAACTCACTGAACAGACTATGAAAACATTTTTTTCATTAAACAGGGTCAATTGTGATTTCGTGTCGACTTTAAATAGTGTTTCAAAACTTATTCCAAGATAATCACTCAGACCTATTTTAATTCTGCAACAGATGTTGTTAAAGTCACGACTCTATGAGACATTACTAGGATGTTTTTATTCAGATTTAAACAAATATTTCTGACACATTCTTGAGCCTCTGTCTTGCCTCATTTTAAAGCATCACAAATGAACCAAGACCTTTTTGAGTCATAGGAGCTGCTATTTTTGAACGTCTGAAATCATATCAGTCGGTCTTGGCGGTACTCTGCAAGTGGTACGGTCTGAAACCATTACATAAGAGAGATGAACAGAGCAAAGACAAAAAAGTAAGGCCACACGATAGATTGCACACTATAAAATACACCAACAATTGACCCTCTCCGCAAATGGATCTTTTGTTCCGCTCTCCCTGGAGCATTTTTCTTTGAATATAATCCAAGTCTTTTGGCAAGAAAGAAATGATTACACATAATAACAGCCTAAGACGAACATCATTGGCACTGACGGCTCTCCATGGTGATACGTTTCACACGGCTCTCCGCTTTTGTTCTAGTTCCCCGCGTCGCTTGGCTTTCCAGTACATGCTAAAGGTTCTTTAGAGATAAAACAGGAAAAAAAGAATCTCATATACTTACAAACATCATTATACACATTGTACACAGGGCAGTAGACTCCAAATCTCGCTAGATTGGAGGATCCAAACATGGCGCGGATGAACCCTTGTACATAGTTTGCCGGAAACAAATTCGAGGGCACAAATCAAGATTTCATCCATATTTTTTTCTTCAAACAAAAGAAACATTTATATGGAATTATTGGTAATGATCAAGGCAGTGAGCACTATTGTACTGATGTGCGCGGGAGAGATAGCGAAAAGTTTTGTTTTTATAATGGATGCTCTATATCTCTAGGTAAATATACAGAGAGTTCATCAATGGGTAACATGATTGCATTTTATAGCTTGTTCTTGATCAACCATCCGTCATGATACTGGAGAACCCGGTGGGCTGCTTTCCTTCTAAAATAAGACGTTTGTAGAAGCTCTCCATGTTCAGTGTCAGCCGCCGGTGGTTCCTCACTTTCTCTTGGGGCAGTGGTGCTTCAAGTCTTTTAGAAGCTCCTGCCAAGGATTTGTTGTTTTTTGTTTCGACTGGTTTTTAAAGATGGCGTGTGATACACACATATACACACACACTAAGAGAGAGAGAAAGATCAATGTCACTTTAGAGAAGTTCTTTGATTTGAGGTCAGAAGAATCCATCAAATGCATCCTGGTGTTGTAGAGTCAGGCTGTGTTTACAGAACCTGATTGACCAGTGCAAAGGCCAGTGTCAGTGTGGCGGCAGATACACTGATTGAAGTCACAGATGAATGTCTGGCTCTGTTGTTGTCAGCCTGGTGAGAGCCCACCGAGTCAATGGATCCCTCCATATTGGGGTTCAGCACATTCTGAGGAAATATTACAAACATTTTTCAGTTCAAGTATTAAGATTATGGGTCATTCCCAATTACTCGCTACTCATTAACGTTTAAAAATGAATGTGTTTGTGGTATTTCTTTAAAATTTGTGAAGTTCAGCAATCTTTTGCTGCACATCAGAAATATATTCTTTGGTTTTACTCCTTGTGATCAATGATTAAGGGAATTTGGCCTTTGTGTTCCTCGTATTTATAATCCTGTGAAACTAGTCACCCTGGTGTCATAAAAAAATATGTAAATATGAATATACTTCAGAGATGTTTTACTCATAAGAATGTCTAGGGGGTGCCAATAATGGTATCTAACATGCATTGGAGAAAAACATTTACTTCATAATGTGATTTTCCCCCACTTTCACTTTTCTTTATACTTCAATTAAAGGTTAGACTTTTTTTTTTTTTTTTAATTAAATGAAAGATCAAATGGATAAACAATGCATACTTATTTTCACAGCCTTCTTTGATCATATTTAAAGTATGAATAATTTTGAGCACAACTGTCTCTCTCTCTCTCTTGTCGTCAATTATTCCTTACATATATATAGGCATTGAAGGTTTCATTGTTTCGAAGACATCGATCAGATGATATATTTCAAGGCATTCGTCCGGTATTTCTACTTAAATCGCTATTGCGAGTAGGATTCTTTCGCATCTCATCCAAAGCCTCCATTGCTAATTCCAAAACATAATTTTAAACCTAGTAATGGAGGCTTGAGCCGTTGATAGCAGACTAATGCAGTTAATACAGTTAATAAGTAAGTTATAAGAGAGAGAGAGAGAGAGAGAGAGAGAGAGAGAGAGATAATTGTCTCTGTGCGTCTCTCAATAGTGTTCGGCAGCAATGTCTCTAGTTATAGTGAAACTTAGTTCCTTTTGTTCACGACCAGCGCCGTTGTTGTTACCTCGCTTGTGAGAAGTCATGTAGTTTTTAAGTTGTTTACTGATAAAATCGTCAGAGTAGCGCTAACAACATTAGCAGGGCTCTCAAGTTATAGCGAAAGTTTGGAGTGAAATTAGGGGAGGGGCCACACAAAGGGGAGGAGTCACTAAATGGGGAGGGGCAAGTCAAAGGGGAGGAGCAACTCAAATATTTGCAGCACCCAATTTTTGCTAGCAGTTCAATTTTACCTATTGTTCATAATTGACCAGCACAAATAGAAGTTATAACATTTGGTAAATCTGATGAAAGACAAATTCATTCTAATAAAATAAAAAGATTTACGTATTTAAAAATAGAAATGTATCAAAAATAAAAATAAATTTTGCCTCAAACGAGCCAACTGAACAGCAGTACTCAATGTACATACTGTACACACATACATTACAGTACTTACCCTGAGCATGTATGTCAAACTGTGTGTGTGTGTGTGTGTGAGAGAGAGAGAGAGAGAGAGAGAACACATTTCAGCTTATGTTTATTTTTTTCTGTTGTAAATGTTTATTGCACATTTTGATGCCTGATGACAGGGGTAGAGGACTCCCACATAAAGCACTGTCATGATAATAGCGTTCCATCCAGAGCCAAACTGCTTCTAGTTTTGGTTTTGTTCAAACCCACCATGGAAAACACACTGCATCTGAATTTGGGGAAGCCTCAGTGCTTTATATGGGAGCCTCCTACCCCTGTCATCAAGATGTGCAACAAACACAACAGAAAAAAATAAAATCATAAGCTGAAATGTGTTCTCTCTCTCTCTTTCTCACACACACACACACACACACACACACACACACACACACACACACACAGACAGACAGAGAGAGAGCTTGACATACATGTTCAGGATAAGTTCTGTAATCCTACTGTGTGTGTACAGTATGTACATTGAGCACTGTTGTTCAGTTGGCATGTTTGGGGCCAAATTTCTTTGTATTTTTGATTTTTTTTTAAATATGTAAAACAATTTATTTTATTTGGATGAATTTGTCTGTCTTTTATCAGATTCACCAACTGTTATAACATCTCTAGTATTTTCCTTTCAGGAAGCCAAAGCTAAGTTAAAGCTTCTGGTTGCAAAGCAGTTGGAGTTGTTTTTTTTGACTGTATCAATAATACTTCAGCGCGAATTTGGCTATATTCCCCAACATCAGCTCTCACTATCTTTTCACAGGCAAGTGATTTCGTAGAGGAATCTTAAAATCGAAAAAATAAATGAAGGGGTTACCTACAGCATTCATCAGATCTTTCTCTTCCAATTTACACTCCATGTGCACGCGCATCCATGTTGCTTAGTAACGAACCAGCTTGCGGCAGAATCACGTAATTTAAACGGAAACAACAACATCCTAATTTCTGATTGGCTGGTAGGTGGCATTTAACTCTATAGCTACAGAGTCGAGAGAGCTATGAACTCGGCAGAAAACTTACCACAGTATTCCCTCATCTATTAATAGTAGGCTATATTAATTGTATAGTAATTGTAGCGGGACAAGTTATCCCTTCTCAGCGTGAGAAATACAAGGTGTGGCGTCAGAGCGTGTGAACTGGTTGAAATGCGCGAGTCTCACTCCGATTGCGTGAGACTTGAGAGCCCTGCATTAGCGCGATGTATGTTAACGTGTGTGCAAACTGTAACTGTTATGTGCGGTCTGTGAGGGAGAGAGAGCGGGAGAGATAGAGTATGTGTTTTCCGTACATAATAAAGCGTAATTTTGTGGCAAAAACATGATCTGTCATTTTTATCCTTTTGTTTACTATATTTATTTGTTTGGCCAGTGTCATTGTGGGTTTTGGTTATTTTGCTGTTGTAAGACCTTTGAAATAACAGAAATCATTTGGCGAAGTGATATGGTCATGTAATGCGGTCATGAGCTGCCTGGAACTACGTTCGCCATGCGTTTCCCTGAAAATAATTGCACACCTTCAAACATTTGTCAGCCAATCAGATTCAAGCATTCGTAGTATAAAAAAAAAAAAAAAAAAATATATATATATATATATATATATATATACATACATACACATACAGTATACAGTATCTCACAAAAGTGAGTACTCACTTTTGCTGCCAGCTATTTTGACAATAATGGCTGTATGTTGAGTTATTTTCAAAGGACAGTACATTTGTACTGCTATACAAGCTGCACATTGACTACTCTAAAATATAATATTTAAATAATTTGACAAAAATACATACCCAGCTAAAAAAAAAAGTACTAAGTAAATGTTGCTAATGTTCCCTTTAAGTTATGACAATGTTATTTCCGAATGTTCTCATATTTAAAAAAAAACATTTAAAAACACATTTTTGTGTGTTTTAGATTTTGCAAACATTTTATAATTTTACAAATATTGTTGAATTTTCTCAAGTAGTGTCATTAAAAAAAATAAATAAATAATAAAATAACATCAAAATGTTCCATGAACGATTTATACATTTTTTTGAGAACGTTAGTGAAAACTAGATATTCTGAACGAACATTCCATTGATGATATTGGAAGAACATTTGTTCATAACTTTAAGAGAACCTTTCCAGAACTTTAGCCAAAGTTCTGAGAAAGGTCTTTGTTAGCTTGGTAGAGAAATATTAACTTTCATAATTATGTAATGATATATTGTATAGGTGAAATGTGTCTTACCTCATCAGCACATTCAAAACTGTTAGAACACTTCTGCTCACTGTCCTGTGAAAATAGAAATAATTAATATTATTAGCATCATGTGACCATAACCTGCATACTGTACTGTTCGGTTAATTGTGCATGGCTGCCCTCTATTCATCACTCCATCGTAATCTACTGTACATAATTTCAGTCCTAGGTTTAAAAAAATACACTAAGCTGTAGTAGAACTGTGTAATATGGATATTAAAGTTGAATGGTACTTAGCTTATACATAGCTTAATATGAAGAGACTGTAAGTCATCTGTAGTTTGGTTCCCCTGAGAAGTGTGAACTGTGGCGCTCTCAAATAGCTAGACACAACAACATCGTCTCAACCAATGGCATGCAGGTCTGTTTGGCTGACCAACAACAGATGAGGGTGCAGACATTACAAACCTAACCCTTAAATACTCAGTAAATGACAGAAATCAGTTGATTGTACCGAATATGAAAATTATGTGGCCAGAGGTGTCGCTTCTGTGCAAAATGTCAATCATATCAAAGTGCTTTGAGCAGGTGTTTTTTTCTCGTGCTATAAAGCAGAATAAATGCATTAGATACTCTAACACTTGTAAGCTATGACACATATGCAAACACTTAACATGTTCAAGAAGTTCTCAGCTGGTTATGGTTTGTTAGCTACAAAACAATTATAAACATAATATGTCCTCTTTGCGAGAAAAAAAACCAACAACAACAAATGCAGCCTCTTTGATGCAAAACCATAATTAAGAAGCTTTACGAAAAATTGCACAATGGTTTGCTTGATTGATTCTTTGAATTGCTTTTTCCACAAGGAACATGCAAAGTTTTAGAGCTGTTTTATGGTTCAGAAGGCAGTGCTGTAAAATGCAATAGTAAGAAAGAAAGAAAGTATGGAATCACTTTTTTATTTATTTTTTTAACGATAAAACACTGACTTCAGAGGATTAACAAGCAGCTTGAAACTAAAGCAAACAAACAGAAACCCAAGCAGAACTTCACAGGGAGGGCGACATTAATAAGCGTTATTAATAACTGATAGTTCCAGTTCCCTATTTAACAGTGCAGTCTAATCCCAGCTGCATCAGGAAATGGATTCATCTCAGAAAACATGAATTTCCTTTTGTACCCATCTGTAAATATTCCATGGCGAATTCGCTAAACAGTTGTGGCCATTTTACGCCCACAATATTTCAACACAAACACCTGTATATTCACCCACCACCTGTAATCGAGTTTAACCAAGTGCCCTCTGCTCCTTTGTAGCAACATAAGCAACAAAATGCTTTTATACTTTGTGATGTCATGTGCTTTCAGTGATGTAAATACATTGTTCCTGAAGAAGGCTGGGTATTTTGTCATATTTAATAAAATCTTGAACAGTTCCAGTAATCTTTCCGCTAATTTATCCATCTGTTTGGATAGAAAGCAGTTCTTTTGTTTCAGCATCTTTCCAATTTCATGACATTTCTTTCCACAATGTAGATAATCATGTTTTTCAAACGTTTTCCTTCATGTGGACAATTGGTTCTGTTCACACATGACCTTTAAACACAAAAAAATGCAGTTAAATTTATGGAAAACCTGCATTTGTGAAAGCACCTATTGTCATTCTATTCAGCAGAAACATGCCTTCTTTTTATGCAACTATACCAATTTTCTTCTTCAAAATTAAACATTGCCTTGGGTGGAATAGCATTTGAACAGAGATTCAGCCAGCACAATAATCAAGTAAAGCAATCTTGAAACAAACAAAATCTGATGTGTTATGCCTGACAATATCCACCTTAAAATGTCCAAAGTGGAATTTTGTGTCTTTTTGTGTCTAAAATTGCACTCTCAGAAAAAAATAGGTGTACAACAGCTTGTCACTGGCGCTTCAAAGGAACACCTTTGTACCCTTTTTACTGCTAAAGGATTCATAATAGTACCATACGAGTACATATTACTATTCCAATGTGCTCCCTTTAGGGGGTAAAGAAGGTAAAAAAAAGTCCCAGCAGGCACAGGACGTCAATATAACGTTAGGTTGGCGTTGGAGATGGCATCGGACAGACGTCACATTTTGGATGAATGAAATTTGGGTTGACGGCAATTATTTGACGCCAATTTGACATTGACTTAACATTGGATTTTGGTTACACAACCTAAAAACAACATATCAACATCAGTTGACGTCGGTATTGGACATCAAATTAACATTGACATTACAAGTTGAATTGACACTGAATTTTGGTCACCCGATGTTTCAACCGAAATTTAACCAAATATCAATGTCTTACACATCTTATGACGTTGTGTGCCTGCTGGGGTATTCCTTTGAGGGTACTGCCCCAGTGACAAGCTATTGTACCCCTAAAAGTATCATCTTTGCACATTTTTCTGACAGAGTAGCAAATCATTCAAATCATGATGTATACTGTATATGTATCAGGTGAAAAACTATCTATTATGGAAATTGATGTTTTTTCCCCGTTTTATGGACAGCTGGAATATTTTCAGTGAGTTACACACATAATCAGAGACTTGACATTTTTGAGTATGGCTGCTTATTCAATCAACACTTTCCATACTCTCAAATTCTTTACCGAGAGCACGAGTTCAATACACTTAACTTGTAAACGCACCAAGTAATCGAGTAGATACAAGCAGCCATGTCAGATAACCACTTTTCACAGATTGACTGTTGCCTCCTACGACAGTTGCCGGAAATTAAAATAGTTATTTCCCGTGCGACTATATGATATTTCTGTCTGTGGAGTTTTTATAATTTGTTTCAGCATGGATGAGAGAGTAAAGTCATTTTCTTCAGTACCCAGGGGCTTATAACTGAATCCTCAGGACTTAGGACAGAACTGCGAGGCACGATAGGATGGAAGTGGTCACACTAAGTCATATCTCTATAATGCAGGTCCTTTCAAACTTGAATTACCTGACAAATTAGTGTTTGTGATGACATCACTTATTTACATAGGATTACATAGCTTCCTGTATGCAAGACAAATCATACTAACATCCTTGAAATCAATGCGACAATCAACATACACTATCTAGCTGACTATAGAGACAGGATTTTCATGGGCCAGATTCGAAACTTAATCTTCCATCTGAGCACTAAGGCTCAATATTTCATGATTTTCAGGTATTACAGCCATGCTGCAGGTCCGCTCTTAATGGCCTCTGCATGAGCTGACAAATGTTCTGTTTATGAATTATTCACATGCATACTGAATTATACAAAAGTGTTTTACCTTCCACTAGACACTCTGCATATCTTCAGGTAAAACATGATTTTTTTTTCCCCCCCCTCAGTTATTTTAATGATTGTAATAGTTGGTGGCCTCAAGGGTTGGCCTAGTTTTAAGGGGGAGTTTAATGGAATTTGTGTGTTTTGCTTTTATACATGCACAAAGCAGCAATACAAATTTTAGCACTGATCTTGACATTCAGGGCAATTCAGGACTATCCAAATTGAATGTATAGGCTTACAGAAATACTAGCACTATTGCCCATTACGCTAACAAAAAAGGGGTTTCCAGGAGAATATTGGGTAATGAATGTGTTTTATGACTTTAAAAGTGAACTGTGCAATAAAGGTTGCCAGATCTGTGTAACCAAACCAACCCACTAGACAATTAAAATTAGCCCAATGTCCACTGAAACTATAGGAGTAAATAAAGTCTTATGGACAAAAAGTGTCCCAATTTATCTAAATGCATCCCTACTCTGTAAAAAGATTTTTTGAAGTTGTAAATAGATGATTATTTAAGTATGTTTTAAAAGAAAATACTTTGTCTACTTTCAGTCTACTCTGTCTACAGTCTACAGTCTATTTTGCATTTAATTTAGTTGTTATTTGCCATTTCTTTGTGATTATTTGTGAAATTGACAAGCAATTTCCGAGTTAAAAATTGTTTCTACACCAAGCTTTTTTCAGTGTAGCCCAAATATCATAAATAAAAATATGCCACTCCCACACCTAGAATACATATTGAATGGAATGAAATACTTAAAAATCACTGTGTAGTATACTAATCATAAATGCTGTCTGCTTTCATAAACAAAATAATTTTAAGATTGACAGCTAGTGAACAAATTCCTTTGCTGTAGGTGGTAATTATTATTTTTTTTTTATCATTTGAAAATGAAATATTAATCTCAATTTAAAATCTTGTTCTGATGCTACTCTTTCCTGGTCCTTGTCATACAGTACATAACTGTACAGGCTCTGATGAGACCATGACCATCTGTCTCATCAACTAGCAGAATTTTAGCATTAGTATATAATTTGGGTAGAGTAAAATAATCCAATACAAGAATTCCACTTAAGTATAATTAACACAATGGGGAGAGATCAACCCACAGCAACTGTTTAAAATTAAAGGTCCTCTGTCTAATGATTGACTAGCCAATGATTGGCTAGTCAATCATTTAGCTCTGCCCCAAACTCACACCATTGGTTGAGCTGTTGCTGTGTCAGGCTGGTTGGAATTCTCAAACAAACAATGTTTTGAAAACACCTCAGCATGTCAGTGTTTGCACTTTTCTAGTGAAATCATCTTACAAATAGCTTACTTATAATTGTCTCTGCATACTGAACTCTTAGAAATAGGTACAAAGCTGTCACTGGGGTGGTGTCTTACGGTTCAAAAGCTAAAGGTAAATCTTTGTACCGTACAAATGTTACATTTAATATAATAAAAACGGCACATCTTTAAATTCCTTCATTTTTTTTAGCTTTGGGGTAATAATATACCAATGCAGTGAACGACACAAATTTTCAGACCTACCTGAAGGTTGGCGCATGTGGAGAAAACACATGAACTGTCTATTTGCTTGACATCATTTGAGTTGATAACATGTTTAGTGATGATAGCCGGTTGCAGATTGGTCCGTACTGATGGGGCTGCTGACTGAGTCTCAGTGATGGGAACTAGACCTGCATCCGTTCCATAACCGAATGCCTGGATAGCATTTCCTGCACACCGAAACACACACACACACACACACACACATATGCAAATAAAAACACATGCATGAAAAAAGCCATGAAATTTTTATGTGGCAAAAAAAAACCCTCAGCAAAAGAGATCACATGCCCGTAAGACATAGCAATTCTCATTAATGTGCTATTTAGGTTAAGCCCAAAAGGATGGCTGTCCAGGCCGTGAGGTTACGTGAGGTTTCATCTCCACTCACTCAAGCAAGTGTTCTCTCTGAAGTCTCGGAGGAAGGCCTCGCACTCAGCTTCATGATTTCCACTGCCTCGACAGCCACACCAAGGGGAAATGGTGATGTTGGTGTGGCTCGCATCCACATAGTTTGGAGTCACATCTGATCCTGTAAGGCCAAGGGTAGAGATTCTCATAAATATTCATTAGGAGGGAACATGTTGGTTTATAGATCTCACTGTCTGGAGTATAATGTGCTGTTTGGCTGAGTATAATGGCCAGAGGTTGTTGGTCTGCTCTCTTTTAGAGGTCCGTTTATTCACAGCACGACTGGGTTTTTAACTCTCCAGGATTCATTTCAGGTAAAAGGCTAAAAGGATGCAATTTAACATTTTCTCTGATGGTTTGCAGGCTTAATTTACACAGCAGAAGTAGTAATTATTTCAGATTATTTTATGAAAATTGCCAAAAAGACAAAAAAAGTCAAAATAATACTTTTGTGCCTTAGGGAAAATAATGCATTCATGTATCCAAACAAACCTCATTGCATTTTGTTGCAAATTAATCTGTTAATTAATAAAATAGTTACTTATATAATGTATGGCTCTGTGTTGGTCCTTTGCACTCGTGGAAGTATTTATAAATTTGGAAAGATAGAAATGTTATGTTATATATATTAAGACAATCTTTCTTTTGAACAATTTACACGTTGCCTTTATCAGACAATTTTTTCAGTATAAATATAGTGCATAATTTTGGTATGAAATATAACTTGTAAATATAATTTATTTATAGTGGCTTTTAAATGTTCTCCAAGGGGATTGTTATATTTGGGGTCGTTGACTTCAAAACATTTGAATATCCCTTGCCTTCATCTGTTCCCCTGTTCTTTATAATCTTTCTTGAAATAAAATTCCTGATGCATCACTAATTAAAAAAGCTAAAGAAGTCAAAATACATGTTCCAAGGCGTCAGTCCATTAAAATGCAATTGCAAATTCTTATTATTGCCATGCAGCAGATTTTTCTCATAATCACTCACCAATGAGTCCAACGTAGGACACCAGACAACCGTGGTAGTTATCATTAGGACAGCTTGTTATTGAATGCGGTGTCGTCTGGCAATTCATGTGGAAGTCTGCCAGCCTGGATCTAGTCCAAAAACAAAACAAATTATAGAATTTAAGAGGCCTGAAACATTTTTAGCACATTTGACTGAATAGGATTTAGATGCACGCTTGAATAAGCTACTAGTCTTTCTATATTTACAAAGCACGATTACAGTACATGACGCTGAAGAAAGGATGGATTTTCATATTCTCAAATAATTGCTGTCTGCACTGTCTCTGTAAGGTGCTCCAAGAGTAACTCGCTTTTGGATCAAGCTATAAGGGAAGATTTATTCTCACAGTTATTTATCGCCACAGCTGCATCCGCTATCATCAATGCTCTAATATCCAAGACCGAAACAATACGCAGCAGTGAATGTGCAATATGAGATGTGTTCTGTCAGGCCTAACTAGTGTCTGGTGGGGTTCCAATTCAAAGCCATTTTCTGCTCGACTCCATGTGGTATTTCTCAAACTCAAGCAATCTGCCTTAAACAGCCTCTTCCTAGGGGGCTACGTGCATTCAGAAACAGATTGCTCCAAGCACTAGACCTGAGGTGGGTAGGGGGTCACATTAGTACTTATTCTTGAGTATGAACTCTCTCCCCTAGCACTTTACACACACATAAACTCGAAATAACAGCCTTGCGCATCCTTCCCTCAAAAAATGCCGACGAGATGGAGATCTCAGGCTCACTGCCCTCCTGCGAGACCTTGATTAATAGTGAATCATCCTACACGGCAGTATGGACCCCTGACTCACCAACTCATCTATGGTGTGAATATTAACCGAACCATTCTTGCTGTTGGGTCCACAGGTGTTGCCTACTGGGTGTTTACCTCCCAGAACAAAGAAAAGTATCTGCATCACTCTCATGGGTTCAGGCCGAAAAGGTCACCCTTTCTACTCTGCTTTATTGACATGGAAATTGATGTTCTTCTGATGCTTTTTGTGCTGTATTTTCACCCCAAGCTTTATCTCTAGATAAGTGCTGCAGTGACTCACGGCAAAAAAGGCAAAGGCAGCAAGGTGTGTGAAATCAGCAATCAAGGAGCGATGCATGCTGATGAGACTGCAAACCAAAGTGGACCGCTCTTAAAGGGCGAACTGAAGTGCTCCCGAATTATGGCACTAGCAGTTCAAAGATATTACTCAATTATTTAAATTCCCAACTACATCATAGATTCATTTTTAACAGAGCTGGAGTGTAAGACCTTGCTAACATAGTGCAACTAGAGGAGAGTGTGGAGGAATGTCACATGGGGTCAGCTGTAACACAGTCAGTTTAACCAATAAGAAATAAGCTACACTATCATACATACATAATCACCAGTGTCCAAAGATGACACACAAAGACTGCACAAAATGGGACATTGGATAAGCTATATATATATTTTGAACAAAAAAAAAAAAAAAGTATCACAGTTTCCACAAAAATATACAGCTGTACATACAACTGTTTTCGGCTTTGATATTAATAAGAAATGTTTCTTGAGCAGAAAATCAGCATATTGGAATGATTCCTGAAGGATCATATGACACTGAAGACTGGAATAACGATGCTGGAAATTCAGCCTTGCATCACATGAATAAATTACATTTAAAATATATTACAATAGAAAACAGTTAATTTAATTTTAGTAACATTTCATAATATTATTGTTTACTGTATTTTCAATCAAATAAATGTAGAAGATTTCAAAACAGTTTTTGACAAAAATACAAATATGGGAATCAGAAAGCACTAGCAAACAAAAACATAGTTAAAAAATGTAGAAATTAAATACTATCTTAATCTTATCTTATTGAAACAGAATGATTTTTAAACTAACATATGCTAAGTTATTTTAGGGCCGCTGAAAGAAAGTTTACTGTGAATTCAACATGCCACCTCAATTAGATAAAGTTCTATGCGAATATCATGAATATTCTATCAGTCTACCATCATGATTCAACCCCATGAACTTATACAGCTATGTCCTGAAGCAGATACGTGAAGCTCATAGACGTGGAAGTAAATACTCTTGAAAAAAGTGAATGTGGAGTTTTTACCTTAAGGAGCTTTTTCTACTGCATCCGACCCTTAAAATTACTCTCATTCTCTGAATCTAATGTATTCAGGTCTTTTTTTTATTAACATTCATTTATTTGATTTGAAGAAAACAAGTTAAATGTGAAGTCTGTAATTTCACGGAACAAAACAATGATTGTCTTCAAACATCTTCTAAAACACTCCTCTACCTGCCATTGGTCAACCAAACGGATAACCCCACCCCCAAACTCACACTATTGGTTGAGCTGTTGCTGAGTGAATCTCAAAGAGAGATGTTGAAAGCACCACAGAAACAAAATGTTTATTTATTTATTTATTTATTGAGAACCAACCTTTAAATGACTATTTTCCTGCAAATTAGGTTGGGATTAGAGAGCATATTTTAACATCCAAAATGACAAAGCATTTTAAGTGTTTGGCGCTCCCTCAAATTATCCACTTGACACTGGCTGCAAGTTGAACTCACAAAGCTTCAAATATGAAAATCCATTTTTTTTTTAAAGTAAATCCGGATGTATTATCATAGAAAATAAATACATTTCTAAAAAAATACGTTAATTTAATGACAGAGCTGTGTTGGGTCTGAGGAGCGTTCCTACAGATTCATAATATGGTTGTATGATGAGGTTTGAGTTTTTGGCAAAGCAGGAAAGGTGCACACGGACTGTCTTGTTTTTCTATTAGACCAGGAACATAATAACGATGCTTGCCTAAATTAACGAATCCCTCAGTGGTGCTGATGATTTACATTGTTAATTACATTCTGGCTGGCTCAAGGAGGCAGAAGGGGTGGGAGATGTGTAAATGAATGCCCCTGGTAACAGGTTTGCAGGGCTGGAGTGTTAAACCGTCGTCATCAGCATTAACGTTACCCACTCCCCCCAGGAGACATCATGAGCCCGCTATGTCATTCAGGGACATCTCTAAACGGATGTCACCCTCTCGCTGCCAAAGATCATGTGCATGGAGTTAGTCAGACCTGTGGCGACTTGCAGATGATGAACAAGAGTTACCAAAAAATAATTACAGGGTTTGGTTTTTCATTTTACTTTGAAGCTGGTCTAAGCTGGTCAAACTGATGTAATCAGCAATCCTGTACCAATTAAATGAACACATTTCAAATTTGCTGTTTTATATTTGGTCCAGTTTAATCATAGTTGTGCCAAATCTAACAATGGTCTAGATGCTTTATACTCATGAATTGCCACAGATGTAGTCCTATGCAGTGTACAAACTAAATAAATGCAGAAACACTACTAATTTACCTATATTTTTCAGTAGCCCTAAATGAGATGGTTTATGTACCCAATAAAAACTGCTCTGATTGTAAAAATATATTATTCCTGCTAAATCCATCTTAAGTTGGAAGCTGTTATTTGGAACTAGTATCATTAGATTGTAAACGTGTTTCAAAACTAGCTTGACCACCTTCGGCTGATATGGCCATCTGGTTTTGTTGTCTTGCAGCCTACACTAGCTAATGACAATACTAAAGCCTGTTGGGTCTAATTTTTTTTGCATGCAATTTGTCTGTTCAAACCAATGTGTTAAAAAAAGTTTATTACATTATTACATGTATACAGATTTATTCTCTGACAGTAGGTGGCACCTTTAGAAAAGCAGAAATACCCTGGGTTACATAATAGTCTGCGCTACAGTGAGCTTTTAATACAGTAATACAATAAGCTTTTAATCAAGCAACTCGACGTTCCTTCATACTAATTCTTAAAGTGACATTTTTGAATTAGTAACAGGGACTTGGCTCAGCTATTAAACTGTCAAATCATATTTGAATCCGTGGTGGAAGGAAGTAGTTCTGCACAAAAGATGTTTTTTAAAGACACTCCGTTGTTGTTTCTTATGTATTTACAAACTCGTCAAACTGTTGTATAAACACAATATCACACTCATAGCCATGTGATATGACTGT
Source organism: Onychostoma macrolepis (assembly GCF_012432095.1). Taxonomy (NCBI): domain Eukaryota; kingdom Metazoa; phylum Chordata; class Actinopteri; order Cypriniformes; family Cyprinidae; genus Onychostoma; species Onychostoma macrolepis. Next base: position 15,614,939 of record NC_081164.1, on the reverse strand, counting down.
ATATTGGCATATCACACTGCTACTCGTGTGATATTGCTCAATTATTTTGAAAAAGACTATGCCTTCTTTTAATAGCTTCAACATTGTTAGCTAATTTTTAAAGTATCTTTTTAAAAAGAGTTAATTTACAATGAATTAACTGCTTTGCCCAGTGGTTTTGGTGTTATATAGTGACACCTAGTTGCCTGGATGACGCAGTTTGTTTAGCTGCTGCTGCCTCACTGGTCATCCTTCAAAACAGTTTGATTTGTTATTCATTCTGTCTCAAATGCCTGGTGAATCACATACATGCTGAACAACACTCTGGACTACATTATTTTGAATATGAATTTGTAGTACATTGTGTTTGTTGTCTTTGTTTAGTCTTAGTATCTACTATGCCTGTTCTCTGTAAAGAGCTCTAGCTAAAAGCTCTATATAAAATTAGTAAACTATTACTATTATTAGTAAAAGTACCTTGCAAGGCTGGTCATATGATGTAAACATTGTGCAGCCCATTGGAGGAGATCCACTTCATGCTGAATAAGCAACAAATATATGTAAAATCTAAGAATAAATACCCTTTCATTGACATTTTTGTTTAATGCAAATTTCTTTAAGCAAAACATTTTTTTAAACTTAAACAAAATTACTGAGTGTACTATTAAGATGACAAATGTGTTTCATTCTTCAGCAGCGAATCATGGCAGCCCACTCATTTCCTAATTGGAGTGTTTATCACTGATGATTTAGGAACAGATGGTTGGGGTGCTTGTCCTCTTCATTCTCTGGCCCCGGCCCAGCATGGATATCCGCAAACAATAGACAGCACGTACTCGGACAAGCAGAGTATCAAGGCCAAATATTTCAGGCAGGCTATGTCTCTTTCTGTTTCTACAGTTCATTTGAAAATGGTCCTTCAGCTGTTAAGAAAGATCTCGTTGTGCTTCAACTTTAAAATGTCTACAGAGTTTCTTAACATCTCCTGACTGTGGGCTAATAATAAGAGCATATTGTGGATATTTTGGTTTGGGAATTTAAGACTTGGAGTCTTTAGCCTTTAAATACAAGGGAAGCACTGTTTTTAAACTCTAAACTTGTATCTGTTTTTAATGTGATTTATTTCCTGCAACTGCATGTGTGTGCATATTTTTACGCTTGTGTGTTTAAATTAGCATCTTCTAAGAAGTCCGGAGGTCCAGCGGGATTCAGGACCATAACCATGAAGTCTAAGCAACAAGACCATGAATCATTTACACAACTCCTGAAGGCACAGTGAATCTAATATCCATTTCACCTGACTCAAATAAGAGTCTACGACTGGCTTTTTCAGCATTGAAGCTTAAGCCAAAGCTTCATCTGTATGGTAGCTTATTCAAAATGCTTTTGGACAATTTCAAAAGCTCAGATTAATCTTATTTGTGTTCAGGTATGAGATGGAAAAGCAACAAAGTGTATGAAATGTATCGAAATACATCTTTAAACACTGGATATCAAATAAATAATGCATTTATGTTAAAGTAAAGAAAAATTGAGTAAATGAAAGCAGCCAGGAGCTTTAATGATTAGAGGCTTAATAGTGTAAGTACAGTAAATGCCACATAAAATCCTTAGATTAGTAATTGGCATGAGAACTGTCCTTTTATTTATTGTACTTGTCCCATTACACCATTGCAGTTGGCCCATGGATAATATGTCATAGGGATGGATTCATTAATACTAATGAATTAAATAAACTATCGCTTACTAGTAATTTAGCACCAGTTTTTGTTAAATTACATATCCAGCAAAATTAAATATTTTTTATTCTTTACATTTTCTTGTGAACACAAAAATATGTATTATAATTACATAAAGAAGACATTAAATTGTCTTTTTTTTTTTTTTTTTGAAAAACAAAAACAAAACATTATCCTAATTTGAAAACACTTTTTTAAAACTATAGGACATTTGGTGTCTCTGAAAAGTCCAGGATGTCCTCCTTAAGATACACTAAGATTACAAACAAAATGTCCTTTACAGAGGACAAAATGAATGAGAGGGTTTCGGAAAGTTATTCAAGTCAGGCTTAACAATACATATGAGTGTGTCTGTTTACTGTATCCTAAGCCTGGCCACTGCACTGAGTCAGTTCTGTTGTTGGATGTCCTCCAGTCTCCTGCTATGGGAAAGGCAAGGTGATTTCTGGAGGCTATGACAGATAGAAAGGGCAGCCAAAGTCCTCAGGTTGGCCTGGTGGGGGCCCTCGCTTTTCTCTCAGTTCACACATCACACAGTGTTTGAGGACAAAGGGTCTGGAGCCCAGTGGCCATACATGTAATAAGTCCAGGAGTTAAGGATGCACCAGACAAGCGTGTTGAATGCAGGATAGATAAAATGTCAAGCTTGCATGCATTTTCCTCACCCTGGTTTTATTTTGGTTTGTTTTATACAGTATATGGGTCATTCCTACAGTGCAGTACATTTTAATGTGAAACATGTCTCATTATTAAAAAGAATCCCTCATTTGTTTTAAAGATCATATTATCATATTACTTATTTTAACACAATATAACAACTATTTAACCCTGTAGAACCTGACATAATCCATATAGCCTGAAATAATATATTGTTTTTAGTTGATTTTAGTTTATTATCTTAAAAACATTAAGCATAAACTTCTTCAAAAGCCTGATGGATCATATTTGATATTCACATTTTATTTTATATACACACACAGTAGCGTTATGGCTAAATAATAAATCATTTAAGCATTTTTTTGTTGTTGTTTAAAAATGTGTTTTATTTTGCATCATTGTTTCATGGATAATCAATTTCACTATTTAATATAATTTTCTATTCTGTTAGCATTTTGTAATATCACTTTGCCAAGCAAAAGCCAGTTTCCAAGTGGCATCATTTTTTATTGAGGAAACAACAGTAAAGGTGTGCTTTTCACCTCCTACATGGATTTATTGAATATTCAGCTTGTAAATTTAAGACCAAACAACTCTGACTGCAGGTGCCATTTGAAGTCATTTCCAAGAAGAGGCAACCTAATGAAATTGTCTATAGGTGAGTGGAGCCATCTTGTTTTGTTTACATTTGTCTATAATGATTGACTAGAATAGTAGAATGCTTTTAGATTTGAAATGGGAACATTTTATTTAGTATCCCCACATTCAACTTAAGTTAGCATGTAACAAAAGTGTTTAGCAGTGGATTTGATGAATTTTGTTTTGTAGTTTTAGATTTGCTTTGTCACTCTAAAATAATCCATCCTGTTTGATAAATTACAGAAATCGATATAATACTGTTGTATCAAAATATGGTTATCAAAATTACCTCAAAGATGATGTCCTCATGTGGGCCTAAGAAAATATCCTGCTATTTTCATGACATTGTGTATATAATCAAGTTATAATTCATAAAATTTGAGTGTAGGAAGTTGAATAAAGGATATTTTCTATAATCTTTTATAATTTCTGTAATTTCTGCACCACTAATGGCACCGAATGCAATTGCAATCTTCTCGTTGGGTTTCAGACTATTTGTTCGTCTGGGTTAGAGAAAGGAGAAGGTTTTTTTTTTTTTTTTTTTTTTTTTTACTACTATAGTGACACAAAAATGACATGCTTCACGTTTAACTTACAAGTACATTAATTTCTTTAAATGTTAATCAGCCCAAAAAGTACTGCATAAATGAATAAAACCATACAGTGGTTTTTAAAGAAATAAGTGCCATAATTTCATTGACAAGAGCACTGTGGCATTTCATTTAATGCAATCTTTAGGTCTTGCAATTCAATTAAATAGTGTCTGTGAACCCTATAGCTTCTTTTTAAGCATGAGTAAGAAGCTGACTTTTAGAGTTGCTTTTTCATCCACTGCCTTTCAAAGACAGATTTATTTTTGGGCAATCTCTTGCAGTCCCAGGTGACTGTTGATGAATGACACATGAACCGAGGAGAGTTGAGCACATGCTCAAAAGAGAACGTTTCATTTGACACACAGCCCATTGATTTTCTCCTAGTTCACCATACTAGGTTAATTACCATTCTCCACTCCATAAAACAGCTATTCTAAATGTTGCTAATAGACCGTAAGTGTTCACTGGTTGCATGATCGATCACTGATTTTTTGTTCTTCTGACATTAAGACATTAAGTGATAAGACATTGAATGCTTGGATACACCGTATACTGATCAAACCTTATAGTCGATGCAGTGCTGCTGTTGGCTGTCTTGTCAGCATTTCGGTCAATAATTAGCTTTTAATGGGTTGTTTGTCCTTGGCTATATAGATTACATATCGGTTACTTCTGTAGTGAAGTGCTTTTTGACCACCTAGTGATTCAATCTCTACCATGTTTTGAGCATATGGATCACCTACTGATCCAATGTCATTTCTCTTTTTACTGTTCCTTCTGAAGGTAATTTACAGTAGCCCTACTATTTAGAATAGAACTACAATAGCTACTCAGTAATAGTCAATAATAACAAGTAAAATACAATGCATTGTATTATTTATTGTTCAGGTCTTTGCACTGTTGACAGAAGACCTCAGGGATTCTGCATGTTGGTTGCACCGCATGACTTTGATTTGACAGACATATTTTTGAATATTACTTACTTATAATTGTTTTCTTCTAAGATTTTATTTAGCAATTTAACTTCTAAATGAGGCATTTCTTTTCTTAATTATGATATCAGGACAATTATATTATTGTGACAATTATGTATTATGTGGTATCAAAAACATCAAATAAAAATATATTTAAAAAAAACTTTCATTTATTTTTTTAATGAGACTTAATAATTGGGACAGTTGCGTCATTTTTTTTACTTTGTGGCCTACAAATGTCAAATATATTATATAATATACTTAATAATATCAAATATATTATATAATATAATATTTTTAATTCAGAGGAGGAAAAAAACTATAAAAGAGATATTCAAGTCATTAAACTTTTTTAATTAAACTTTTCTCTTAATTATGATTTTTGACTTATATCAAGTCAATATCAATATTAATTTAAATACAGAAAAACATGAAATAGGTATATTAAATACATTTAATTTTATTAATGATACTTTTTCTTGGTTATGATATCAGGACAGATATGTTTGTCATCCTGACATTTTTTAATTTGTGGGTGAAAATTTTTTTTTTTTTTTTTTTTTTTAATTACAAAAAATATTTGTAAAAAAAAAAAAATAATATTTTTTTATATATATATATATATATATTTATTTTTATTTTACTTATTTGTTATTTATTTATTTTTATATTGATATATCATGATAATGATAAAATGATAAAATTTCATTTTTTTATATTAGGAAAAAAAAGAGGCATTCAAGTCATTTAACTTCTTTATTAAACTTTTTTTCTTTTTTTTTTTCTCTTAATTATGATATCAGGACAGTTGGATCATCTGGACATTTTTTACATTATGGCTCAATAATATAAAAATTTATTTAAATTTAGAAATGAAAGTTAATTTTAGAAAATTTAAATCATTATAGGAATAAATAGATTTTTTTATTGTATTTTTGAAGAAATTAATAGCATCAGGTCAACTAAGGGGTTAAATGTCACTGACATTGTTAGACCTTCAAATATTTAATAGAGCATGCACATGTTAAATCGTTTATCAAAATTGTTAGCTGCAGGCCTACCAAAGAAATCTGAGATCTGCTAGTGAGCGACGCCTCGTGATACCATCACAGAGAGGCGCAAAATCACTCTCTAGATCATTCTCATTCACCATTCCTGGCTGGTGGAACGATCTTCCCACCTCTATCCGGAATGCTGGATCCCTGTCAATCTTCAAGCAACAACTGAAAACTCATCTCTTTCGACAGCACTTGACTTCATCCTAAACTTATAAAAAAAAAAATAAATAAATAAATAAAAAAAAAATAAATAATTATCTTTACTTATTCCTTCCTTTGGTAGTTTGTATTTATTTGAACAATGCCTGAGACTTGGTGTTGCAAGCACTTCGTATGTCTGATTGCCTCTTCAAGATTAATCGCTCTATGTATTCCCCAATTGTAAGTCGCTTTGGATAAAAGCGTCTGCTAAATGACTAAATGTAAATGTAAATGTACCAAACAGTCAGCCTATTTGTTGCATATCTGGTGCCGTGACCCGGATGAAATAACCTTACCTGCAGAGCGGATCTGAACGGCAGGTCCTCCTTAGCTCAAGGCAGTTTGGTTTTGTCTTCTCCTCAAAAGAACATGCAGGCATGATGGTTTGCCGGCGACGTTCGGCACATGCTTTATCCCGACAGGAGCAGAAGAGCAGCGGATAGCTGAATTCCGTTTGCACGCGGTCGAAGAACTGCCGCAGACCCCTGTGACAGCGCTTTCGGTTGCAGGGTTCCTGCGCTTGCTGAATGGGAGTTGCAGGGCTGCAGGTGGCCATGAGTGCAGTACGCTGTTTCTTGCAGGTGTCGTTGAGGTTGCAGGCCTTTGCTGCATCCAGGCATGGATTGCAGGGCTTGCCCGTTTCAGAACACAGATTCCCTTTTGCAGAAGCGGAGTCCATGGCTGTCGGCACAGATAGTGGAGAGCAGTGAGGGTCAGCATGCTTGGTTAAACAGAGACAAGTCAGATTCGAGTGAAAATACATATTTAGAAGTGTCTACTCAGGCACACAGGCGACACACTGTCAGGTTGCTTCAGCTTTTGAGCATGCAAATGTCAATGCACATGTATTCCTCTAATAAAGGTATTTTGCATGAAAATAATCAAGACAAGCACATTTATCAAATATGACCCTCCAAATTAGCCTCTATTCACATCTCTGCTTGAAAACCATGACATATTATGACCTTTTCTGACTTTTTGATAAGAGCTAACATGTGCTCTAATAGCGTTTTTCATTTCAGCATGCACAAGCGGCTTCATGCTAGTCAAGCTTTTGTCCTTTGAAGCATGTTTAATTAGGTTTTACCCAATGAGAACTGCTGGATAAGCCATTGTTAGACGTCTTGGGTGGTTCAGTGTGAAATAGCTCTTGCTTGTCATTTAGAAGATAGTCTCAGTCTTTTCTGAGTTGAAATTCTTACTGAGATGGCTTTGTCATTGTTATGCTCCAGGCTGAAACTATAGTCACACTAGCATGATTTTGTGAATCATGTTTAATTATCTACTTTTGGAAACACTCCAAGGGTTGTTAAGGCAATATTTATTTTGGTTTAGATGTTTGTGAATGCTCTTTTACATTCAAGTATGTCCATTAGTGGAGCATCTTTCAAAATATACCAGAACTGAATGATGTGGATGAATTTTGCCTAACATTCCAGGAACTTGCATTTTTGTGTCTATTCTTTTTAGTGAATCAATATAGTATAACCAATGTGGTCCGATTCCCGAATGAATTATTCTTTAGAAACTTTTCTTCTTGGTGGCTCAAAAACATGTAGTGCAACCAGTGTAGTCTGATTCCTGAAAGGATGACATTTATAAGTATTTTATAACATACAATGTAACAGTGTAAATGATAACATAAATTGTGACCATGTTTTAGTCTGATTCCCAAAGGAATGAATTTTTTGAACATCATCTTTTTGGTGATTCAAAAACATGCAGTCATTGTAGTGTTATTCCTGACAGATCGCTCTTAAGATCGGTGTTATCAGTATAGTCTGATTCCTGAACAAATGATTCTTAAGATCTGGTTCGTTTTAGTGAATCAAAAACCTGAATCAAAAATCCTGTATATGAGCCAACAGAAAGAAATCTATTTTGGTAGAAAAATATTTTTGTATGCATACTGTAAAGAAGAAATCGCATACTGAACAGCAAAACACATGGGAAATATTGTTGGGCCAAATACAACGTTTTTGCCTGTGTGGGGTCTGGCAGTGGAGACACGCCCCCCTGAGGCTCCCTTTATCTGTAATGAGTGTGTGTGTCAAGGTTCTGATTTATTCTAACCAGTGTGCGCTTTTTAAGGAGTCTTAACATCCCACCCTAAAGGAAGACCGGCCAACATTTCCTCATGTTTCCAAAACTCATTATCTCATTTTGCATCTTCAAATACGCTGATAAAACTCACAGTTTGCAAAGGGCAAAACTGTTCAAGTGGAAAAAAAAAGAAAATGCTCTCAAGTCCTGCCAGAAGTAATAAATATTCTTTGCATATAGGAACGCAATGGCCAATTAGCACTACGCCAGAGCTACCTTGTTATCTCTCTGACAGACAAGGTTTTTACAGTATCCCCGGCTCAAAGCGCTTCCTCGCTGCACGCTCGCACATGTTTTATTAAAGCTGAGGGAATCAGGCAGGGGCTTCAAAACAGATCTCACTGAGGCCTCGCTTCTCACAAGGTCATGTAAGTGGAAAGTGTACCTGTCCACTGATTGCCTCACTAGCAAAAACATATCTGCTCTCTTGCCAGACAGCAGCTCCTCATCCCTCTTTCCCAATGACTGATGACGCAAACACAATCTCACTTCTTCTTCAGAAACCCCCTAGAAGTCATTAGACAAGGACTGTGTTCATCAAACAGCCTGTTCTTACTGTAATTAATAAAAGCAAATAAACTTGAAATGACATGTTTTCGAAACATAGCTCAAGTATTTATGCTCTCAACTTTTTCTGGCTTCAATATTTGTATAATTAATATATTTATGAGCTAAATAATCAAGTACAAAATTAAGGCTGGGGGGAATATCCATAAGCCCTTGTGCTTTAATAATTCAATTATGTATGTTTGGTCATAGTAGCTTAAGGGTGCATGAAGTAATGTAAGTTTGAGTTCTCTTCAGTACTGTTAATGTTGTTGTTTCCTGTTTCCTGTTGGCCTTCTCAAACCCTGTTTAATTCAAGCCATTTCAAAGAGTAGTATTATGTGAATTACTGGGGAGAAAATACCCAATGTCCAGTCATAATTTCAAGCGGTGCAGTATATATTGAGACCATATTGGTTATTGGGCAAAATTAGAATTAATTAATGCAGTTTTTACAATACAATACAATATTGTATTCAAAAGTCTAGGATCGGTAATATCTTATGTCCAGTATTAATTTGATTAAAAATTCGGTAAAACTGTAACGTTGTGAAATAATATTACAATTTTAATGAACTATTTTCTATTTGAATATATTTTAAAATGTAACTTATTCCTGTGATTTTCACCAGCCAACATTCAGCAAGCATGTTATGAAATGCTAGAAAAATTTATAGCAATGTCCCCAAAATTCAAGATATGATTGGCCCTCTAAGTTATTATTTTTGTTCATAACATATTTAAGCAATATCACACAATTAAGAGTTACAGAATATCATCAAGATTTCAAATGTTATATTTATTATAATTAATTATAATATTTGACCATTTTTTGGCACAACATTGTCAGTTTTGCCTGTTTTTGCTCTTTCGCCAACATAAACTGTTCCAGTCAAAGCATGTTTCATTCTTGAATGATTCAAGATTTATGAATGAATCGGGTAATTAAAAAATTGAATGACCCATTTATAAAGTCAGTAGTCACTTGCATTGTACAGGAATAAATCAGCCAGTTTGCACAAATTGTTTAAATGAATGATATATGATTCATTTATTTAGATTTTAGTTTTAGTTTCATATATAATAGTATAGTTTCATTTTTTCCCCCCCAGTATTTCATATTTCGATATTCAAAGTTAATGTAATTACATTATTCATGCAATAGTGATTACACTGTATATGTATTTTTATAAATAATAATGCTGATTTGCAGCTCAAGAAACATTTCTTATTGTTATCAATGCCTAAAGCAGTTGTGCTATTTAACAACTGTATGCAAACCGTGATACTTTTTTAGGATTTTTATGATGAATAGAAAGTTCAAAAGAACAGCATTTATTTAATTAAAAAGATTATTTAATTATTTTGTTGTAATACAAGCCAAATTCCGGAAATGTTGGGACATTTTTAAATTTAAATAAAATGAAAACTAAAAGACTTTCAAATCACATGAGCCAATATTTTATTCACAATAGAACATAGATAACATAACAAATGTTATAATTTGTAAAATAAATTTTACAATTTTATGCACAAAATGAGCTCATTTCAAATTTGATGCCTGCTACAGGTCTCAAAATAGTTGGGACGGGGGCATGTTTACCATGGTGTAGCATCTCCTCTTCTTTTCAAAACAGTTTGAAGACGTCTGGGCATCGAGGTTATGAGTTTCTGGAGTTTTGGTGCCATGTTTTGGAATTTGGTCCCATTCTTGCCTGATATATCTTTCCAGTTGCTGAAGAGTTTGTGGTCGTCTTTGACATATTTTTCATTTAATGATGCGCCAAATGTTCTCTATAGGTGAAAGATCTGGACTGCAGGCAGGCCAATTCAGCACCCGGACTCTTCCACTACGAAGCCATGCTGTTGTAATAGCTGCAGCATGTGGTTTTGCATCGTCCTGCTGAAATACACACCGTCTGGAGGGGAGCATATGTTGCTCTAAAACCTAGCATTCATAGTGCCTTCCAAAACATGTAAGCTGCATGCACTTATGCACCCCCATACCATCAGAGATGCTGGCTTTTGAACTGAACACTGATGACACGCTGGAAGGTCTCCCTCCTCTTTAGCCCGGAGGACACGTCGTCCGTGATTTCACGAGTTCACACTTACATATAATAAACTGAGTAAAGGTTATGCGTATTTGGCGTGCTGTCCAGGGAGAGGGCTCCGAGCTCGGTACTTACCCCCGAGCCCAGGGTACTCCCCCTGTACGGGGAGAGGGGTCCGAGCTCTGCATTTAGCCCGGACCCGGAGCGTTCCCCCATGCTGGGGTAGGAACAGGCTGAAGGTGAGGAGTCGGGGTGGTGGAGGGATGCTGAAAGACTAGAACTGATGGAGGTAAGACTGCTTTGATTATTTATAGGGGTTCTCTCTCGAGCTGATTGGATAGATGGTGTGATTGCTGATGATGAATTGGCTGCGTTAATTATCTGCGCGTGCTCCTCCCGAAATTTGTTAATAAAACATCACTTCCAACAAGAATGTCAAATTTGGACTCGTCTGACCATAGAACACTTTTCCACTTTGAAACAGTCCATTATAAATGAGCCTTGGCCCACAGGACACGACGGCGCTTCTGGACCATGTTCATATATGGCTTTCTTTTTGCATGATAGAGCTTCAGGTGGCACTGCAGATTGTGTTTACCGACAGTGGTTTCTCAAAGTATCCCTTGGCCCATTTAGTAATGTCAATGACAGAATCATGCCAATGAGTGATACAGTGTTGTCTGAAGGCCCGAAGACCACGGGCATCCAACAAAGGTCTTCGGGCCTTGTCCCTTACGCACAGAGATTTCTCCAGTTTCTCTGAATCTTTTGATGATGTTATGCACTGTAGATGATGAGATTTGCAAAGCCTTTGCAATTTGACGTCAAGGAATGTTGTTTTTAAAGTATTCCACAATCTTTTTACACACTCTTTCACAGATTGTAGAGCCTCTGTCCATCTTTACTTCTGGGAGACTCTGCCTCTCTAAGACATCCCTTTTATAGCTAATCATGTTACAGACCTGATGTCAGTTAACTTAATTAGTTGCTAGATGTTCTCCCAGCTGAATCTTTTCAAAATTGCTTGCTTTTTCAGCCCTTTGTTGCCCCCGTGCCAACTTTTTTGAGATCTGTAGCAGGCATCAAATTTGAAATGAGCTCATTTAGTGGATGAAAGTGTAACATTTCTCAGTTTAAACATTTGTTATGTTCTCTATGTTCTATTGTGAATAAAATATTGGCTCATGTGATTTGAAAGGCTTTTAGTTTTCATTTTATTCAAATTTAAAAAACGTCCCAACATTTCCGGAATTATCTTTACAATCACATTTGATTTTTTTAATGTGTAATTTCTGAATAAAACTATTAATTTCTTTAAAAAAAAAAAAAAAATACAATTCTTGTATTGATGGCCATTCAAAAATGTATCTTTGTTCTGACTTAAAGCATGAATTGTGAAATCAGATTTTCCTTGATCTTTTGACATGTAAGAGCTCATTGTACTTTAATAACATCCTGTGAGTTTCAGAGCTCAAAATGTCTCTTTTGAAATTTCGGTGCATCCCTATAAATATCGGCTGACTGTATGTACACTAGCCTTGCCGCGCCCCCATTATCATAAAATTCGGACCATGTGACTGATAACATGCTGATTTATGATGGAAGGAACAACCCTAGCTAAGAAAATAGCCTATCTAATTGGTCAAGACACCAGATGGAATGTGTCCAGAAGGCGAGTTTAAAAACTCAGGACACCATCAAATCTGCCTTTCTCGCCCTTTTCTCTTTTTGCCACCGCGTTTTGACGCTGCTTTTAAGCGCTCTTTGAGCGTGCTCTGGCCTACCAGCCAGTTGCTACTTAACACCACGATGAGAGGAAAAACCACCTAGTCTCCTTACTCATTTTATTCTTTTACTTTAGTTTCTTTTCTTTCCGTTGAGTCTCGTGTTCAAAAGTTACGTTTGCCGCAAAGTCCAGCTCCGACTGCACCCGCTTCAAACTTCAACCAGCAACTGACTCCAAAACCATCCTCAGCCAACGCCCACCCATTGGCTTCCCAAGACATCACTTCAAAGACTACTGAACTTCCAGCCAATCACCAACTCGGGAAAACCCCTTTCCTGCAATGACGATGACAGAAGGGAATCCCTGTAACACAAAGGCAATGCAAGCAAGTAACCTTCAGGTCTAACTGAACTGGTGCATTTAAAATACATTTTAGCCTCATTGAGAAACTCAATGCGAGGGTTAATTAAGTGATTGATGGTTGTTCAGGTCTATGCAATAGAACATATTGCTATAAACTTGGGATTTCACATTCTCATTCTCTAAACTCATCCTTTCTCTCTTTCTGCAATGTGTGAATGCGTGTGTTCCTGTGTTAGATTAGTTTATGTCTTAGGTTTATATAAATAAAGTCTTATTTATATTGAAAAGAGAAGTATCTTGTGTTTTGTGCTTACAAGTTAATGTCTTAATCTGCCGATCTTGTTACTGTGCTTATTAATAGTGTTTTCACTATATTTTGGATTTTAATATCCAGTGCAGAGTTGATGTTAGACGGCTCGTTCAGTGAATCGCCGCAAAACTCGGTGACCAGCCGCAAAACAGTGATTCTGTTCAAATTCCCTATAAAATCACAAATGATTCCCTTTGAGCTAAATTAAATTATTTATGTATCAAACCCTACAATCTACTGATGGATAAACAGCAATACATTAATTTGAGGCAAATAACATCTGGTTGTACACAAACTCATTACATATTAGAAATCACTGATCACAGATTAAGCTTTAGAATGAACACTGTTACTTATATATTGTGGTGTTACTATCCATATCTTAAGCCTTCTACACTCTAAAAAAAAGATGGTTTTTTAAAGGTTCTTTACATGCAGTAATGTTTTTATTTAGAACCATAGCATTCTGAAGAACCCTTTTATGCTGAGATGCTTCTTTGGGTTAGAGTTTAGGGTTCTTTGTTCCGCCCTTTTTTTTCAAATCTGTAACTGTCAAAGCACATCCTTACTGATTTTCTGTAGTTCAGTGATCCAACTACACAGATTGTCAACACACTCTCAACAGGTAAATTATTTCATTCTTAAATTTAAATACAAATGTAACTTTAAGATTGTAACTGGTTTCCAAACAAACATATTCTTTTGTTTTTGGTCACACATATAAGTTTGTGCAGCTCTGCTGTGGAAACCTCTCTCCTCTTCTCCACTAAGTACAGGTGCATCTAAATAAATTAGAATGTCTTGGAAAAGTTAATTTATTTCAGTACTTCAACTCAAATTGTGAAACTCGTGTATTAAATAAATTCAATGCACACAGACTGAAGTACTTTAAGTCTTTGGTTCTTTTAATTGCGATGATTTTGGCTCACATTTAACAAAAACCCACCAATTCACTATCTCAACAAATCAGAATACTTCATAAGACCAATAAACACACATTTTTAGTGAATTGTTGGCCTTCTGGAAAGTATGTTCATTTACTGTATATGTACTCAATACTTGGTAGGGGCTGCTTTTGCGTTAATTACTGCCTCAATTCGGCGTGGCATGGAGGTGATCAGTTTGTGGCACTGCTGAGGTGGTATGGAAGCCCAGGTTTCTTTGACAGTGGCCTTCAACTCATCTGTATTTTTTGGTCTGTTGTTTATCATTTTCCTCTTGAAAATACCCCAGAGATTCTCTATGGGGTTCAGGTCTGGTGCTGGCCAGTCAAGCACACCAACACCATGGTCATTTAACCAACTTTTGGTGCTTTTGGCAGTGTGGGCAGGTGCCAAATCCTGCTGGAAAATGAAATCAGCATCTTTAAAAAGCTGGTCAGCAGAAGGAAGCATGAAGTGCTCCAAAATTTCTTGGTAAACGGGTGCAGTGACTTTGGTTTTCAAAAAACACAATTGTCCAACACCAGCAGATGACATTGCACCCCAAATCATCACAGACTGTGGAAACTTAACACTGGACTTCAAGCAACTTGGGCTATGAGCTTCTCCACCCTTCCTCCAGACTCTAGGACCTTGGTTTCCAAATGAAATACAAAATTTGCTCTCATCTGAAAAGAGGACTTTGGACCACTGGGCAACAGTCCAGTTCTTCTTCTCCTTAGCCCAGGTAAGACACCTCTGACGTTGTCTGTGGTTCAGGAGTGGCTTAACAAGAGGAATATGACAACTGTAGCCAAATTCTTTGACACGTCTGTGTGTGGTGCTCTTGATGCCTTGACCCCAGCCTCAGTCCATTCCTTGTAAAGTTCACCCAAATTCTTGAATCGATTTTGCTTGGGGCAATCCTCATAAGACTGCGGTTCTCTCGTTGGTTGTGCATCTTTTTCTTCCACACTTTTTCCTTCCACTCAACTTTTTGTTAACATGCTTGGATACAGCACTCTGTGAACAGCCAGCTTCTTTGGCAAATGAATGTTTGTGGCTTACCCTCCTTGTGAAGGGTGTCAATGATTGTCTTCTGGACAACTGTCATATCAGCAGTCTTCCCCATGATTGTGTAGCCTAGTGAACCAAACTGAGAAACCATTTTGAAGGCTCAGGAAACCTTTGCAGGTGTTTTGAGTTGATTAGCTGATTGGCTTGTCATCATATTATAATTTGTTGAGATAGTGAATTGGTGGGTTTTTGTTAAATGTGAGCCAAAATCATCACAATTAAAAGAACCAAAGACTTAAACGACTTCAGTCTGTGTGCATTGAATTTATTTAATACACGAGTTTCACAATTTGAGTTGAATTACTGAAATAAATTAACTTTCCCACAACATTCTAATTTATTGAGATGCACCTGTAAGTAATAGAGACAAAGAATTTATAATTCATATTGTTAGATTTTTTAATTATTACTTGGGTTTATGTATAAATATACCCAGTCACAAAATATATTAAAACTACTCCATGACTTTATCACTTTTTTCTTTTTAGAAAACATACTGTCCATTTTTGCTTTTGGCCTTCATAAACATAATTGTTTTTACATAAACACACTGTAACTCTAAACTCAATTGTGTATTTCAGATGTATGACATCTTACAACCTCATCATCTGCAGAGAAAAATCACCACTTAATCACACCAAAATGATGGACTTAAAGGCATCATATAGACTGGATTGTGATTGTTTCACTGAAACTTGGTCTTCATCACACCTATTTTTTGTTCTTATTTTGCGTTTTACTTCCTTATTTATTTATTCATGTTCAATGTCAATTGTCATTCATTAATATATTCAGCTAATAACTGTTGTTAAGAGCACTGACAATTTCGCAAGTCATTAAAAACATACTTAATTCACACAGCATGCTGCTGTTGTGGTTATTGTTGATGTTGTTTTAATGTAAACCCCTAACCAAGGCTACACTCTTAGATGCCTCATTGCTGATTTTCTGGAGCTCAGCCATCCTACTACACAGACTTTCAGCACACTCTCAACAGGTAAATCATTTATTTCTTAAAATGTCTATAAATTATAACTTTAAAATGCTAATTGGTTTTTCTATGTCTTTTCTCTTTTTAGTTTAAGAGAACATGTAAGTGTGACCAGCTCTATTCAGGTAAGGATACTCTCCTCTTCTTCACTAAGTAAGTAACAATGATATTGAATTCATGGTCCATTTTGTTAGATATTTTTTATTACTAGGGTTTATGCATAAAAAATACCCAGCTATCCCATGACTTTATATTACTTTTTAAATTTTAACACTGTGAAGTGCTCACATACTACTTTTGGCCTTCATAAACAATTGTTTTCCCATAAACAAATGAAAGGAGACAAACTGTATATCTAAACTCAATTGTGCATTTCAGATGCTGTCACATCCTACAACCTCATCATCTGCAGAGAGAAACTGCCACTCAGTCACACCAAAATACAGATAATCATTAACTTAGAGGTATCATAGAGGATTGTGTTTATATTTCACTGGAGCTTGGTCTTCAATACACTATTTTATGTTGTATTTTGTTTTACTTCTTTAAGCATTTATTTATGTTCAATGTCCATTGTCATTCATTAATGTATTCTGCTAATAACTGTTGTTAGAACGCTGTCATTTTTGCTACAATTTCACGTTATTAAAAAAAAATTAAAAATAGAAGTACCTAATTGACACGTTGTTGTTGGTTTTATGTAAAACCACACTTCAAGATATTATAAGACCAGGCAGACAGAGGGGTAAAAAAGGTGTGTCTCGGGCTTTACAGTCAAAATCTGTTTGTTTGCACCAAGAATGCGACTTATTTACTAAAGGATTCACAAATAATGCTCTACTGAGATATCCACAAAGTTGAAAATAAGCACTTTCCTAGGATTAAAAAAAAATAACTTTGGAAAATAACATTATTTTTTAGCTCCTCTCTCCTTCTCATCTCACTAACTCTCCAGTAGATGTGATGGCCTAAGATGTGATGATGTAGAAGTAGGCGTTGATCTGATTCTGCAGAGGCAGGCTTTCATTGCACTATTACATCATAAAGTGACAAAATCTGAAATAAAAGCTGTTTTTGGACTAACAAGGGAGTTTTGGGCTCTGAACTAACAGTTTGTTTTTATAGTATAATGACATGTTAAAAGATCAAGGAAAAATTGATTTCTCAATTCCTGATCACTTTAAAATGCTATCATATACCTGAAACAGTCTTTTCTATTATTCATCACGCTCACCATAAACCAAACCTCAGCAAAATCTGATTATCATGCATCCGGCAGCAGGTTAAAATAAAAATTAATCCATGCTCCTCAGAACCTTTTCTTGCTTTCAAATCTGCTGGCAATTGCAGAGAATAAACACTCTTTCAACATCACTCCCATCTTAGCTGGCTGTTCCACAGTAATCAATTGGAAACACTCATGGAAAGCATCCTTTAATGTTGCACCGCTCTCTAGAGTGTCGCCATTATTTTTATTTATTTATTTTTTATAAAGTCCCTTTCTATTATCCTCTTATCTCCCCTTCCTGTCTTGAGAATCTATCATACCCGGGTCCGATGGCAATTCTTTGGTTTAAAGAACCAAGCAGATGTGAGCGGGTCATCTGTTCACTGACAAATGAACAGGAGAGCCATGTAACAAGATGTCTGATTATTTTTATGTTATGAGTGCTTTTCCAGTCCTGCTTTAGAAGCGAAACGTGTGCTCAGAGGTGTGTTGTTTTGGTCCTGATATTCATCTTATCTCGAATCAGAAGGAAA
The DNA here is from genome assembly GCF_012432095.1 of Onychostoma macrolepis. Taxonomy (NCBI): domain Eukaryota; kingdom Metazoa; phylum Chordata; class Actinopteri; order Cypriniformes; family Cyprinidae; genus Onychostoma; species Onychostoma macrolepis. The sequence goes on along the minus strand of NC_081164.1, from coordinate 15,597,248 downwards.
GGGTCTCTAACAAATCCTCAAGGAGAGCCAGCTTACAGGGGCTTTCGCCAGAGAGGGAAAGGAATTATGAAAGGAAAATATTTGATTTTGTTTTGGCTTCAGCTCTGAGTGGAGAAAATCTGCTGATTTTAGACTGCACCTTGCACATTTTGCATTTGACTCACCTTTTCAACTGTAGATTGAAATGGCTAGCCATATTTAAGGGAGACTATAGGGAGTGTAAAAACATGTAAAATTTGGTTTATAATTAAATTTGCAATCAGAAATTGGGTGTAATCTGAATCAGTATGTATTTTGATATATAACATACATAACCTTTGCAAATGTGTAAAAAAAAAAAAACCTTCCTTTTTCAAATTGCTCACAAAGTATAAATGTGTGTGCATTTTCATTTCAAGATGTACACAAGTAAACCAGTGCAATAAATGTGAGGATTTGTTTAAATGTGGCTAACATTTCTGTACAGACTTGCCTTAAGGCAGTTGTTGAAGTGTATAGTAATAATTTGAGCACTTATTCACGTGTTACATGTGCTTTTTATCATCGCATAAAGGCACTTAAGGAGTAAGGCACAATCTATGTGCATTATGCAAATATTCAAGGATCAGTGTCGCCCTGTGTATTGAGGTCACTTAGTAGATTATTAATACAAACACCATCTCGAGTGTGCTTGTTGGTCCATGTATTTAGTCTTTTTTTTCTTATTCTTGCAGAAAAGCTATATTTAGAGGGTTCAGATTTGATTTCACAAACCTGTAAATGAGTGTTTCCTCAATTACAGGCACATGTGTGTCCCAGGGGTTGACTTTTATTAAAACTAACACCTTTTTTCTTTTTGTTATATTAAAGTCACATTAAAATTCTTGGAAACATCTCACTAGGCTTTCCTAATTTATTTTTTGCTGCTTATAAAGGAGTGGTGGACCCAGGCCTTTAAGCTTAAAATATGAAAATCCATCACAAAATACTAATTAGTAGTAAACAACAAGAAATAAACAAAAATAAATAAGCAATCATTGTTCTTTGAGTATTAGGGTAAACGTACCTATTAAGCTCACGTACCCATTAAGCACACTTCCATTTTTGAGATCAGATTATAAAAAGAAAAAATAATTTATTATCCTACTTGATATCTTAACCAATTGATATGTTTGTTACTATATACCTCCTATAATTTCGAGTCAATCAGATCCTTGCACACTGAGATATGAGTCTCCATGTGTTCACACTGTCTGGCGGCCATTTTGAAAGCTGTATTAAAAACTTTCACCAAAAGAGTAGCCCCTTAAATGTGCGTTTTCTTTTTAGTTGTTTAAGCCTTTATTTTGGGTAAGTTTCACAACTTATTGTAAAATTAAGAGATTAATGATCAGACTTTTGCATATTATAACCTGGAACTTGGATGTGGGAAATAATTACATTAGATCCAAAATATAGTTTTAGCAACATAGCGCAGATGCTACAGAACACAGTTAGCTGACTAGCTGTATAAAATTGTTTGCTACGCTAACACATTACTTCACAGGCATTACTGGCTTGTACTTTTACATCCATAATATTATAAATTGACAGTTTATTGTTGGTCTGTCGTTTTACAGTGCTGTAATTTTTAAAGATTTCATATTATTTTAAATTGAGCTTAAAGGGTGCACTACTATGAAAATCACACATCTGACATCAATAAGAAAAAGTATAATTTCACAGATATTGTTAATAACAGTTGTTTATATTAAAATATGTATGAACTTAAAACATGACCTAGACTATTTATTTAGCAAAAATCCTACCATTTTAATAAATATTACATGAAATTTATTAAAAAGTGTTTCTGCTCCACTTAAGCTCAGTGTGCTCTCTTTAAGCTTTTCTACATTGAACATCTATGTAAATACTTCATAAACAAACTTTAAATATGAACTGATGGTTGTCACTTTAAGTTAAGGTTAATGGATTCTGTCAACTCAAATCTGCAGACTGGCTCTGATCTTTGGGAACTAGCATCAACTTCTCCAGACTGTAAATCTGTGGAAAATCAGGGCAAAATTGTGTAGTGTATTCCAGCCATAAGAGACTATAGATAAGTTGACATCCATTTAATAAGAGGCTTCATAATGAGGCTAGTTTCTGTGTTCATCCCCATACATATTTGATTGGTTTGTTTTATTTGATTTTTGAATGTGTTACTTAGCTGAACGTGGACTAGATGTTGCAAAGTGCTTAAATGACACTTCACTATGAATATATAACTGATCAACTTGAATGCCTTGTTGCTTGATTTTAGTGTTTTGTCTTTTTTTTTTTTTTTTTGATTGACTTTGTACCTTCAAAAATTATTATTTAAATTATTATTTAAAAGAATAATTAATTATTAATAAAATTATTCTTATAATTATTCTTAAATTTTTTTTTAATAAAACATGATGTGAGCTTAATGGGAACAGGGGTGTGCTTAAAGGGTACAAAAATGTACCCATTAAGCATAGCCAGACTTTTTTAATTGAATGATGCATATCTTAATTGAAATATTTTTGTGTGAGAGATTAATATTTTATTTTAACATAACTTTTTGTACTGAAACCAATATCTTGTGCACTAAAATTGTCTCAATGTAGATTTTGGTGAGCTTAATAGGTACTATTCATAAGCGTTGTAGTATTTATTCATATTTTGAATTGGCTTTTATTTTTATATTTTCAATTTTCATTTTAATTTTATTTTGTTTTAGTAATTTTATTTTATAATAGTTTTTTTTAATGTCTATTTAGCTTTAATAATTTTTTATTTCAGTTTTTGTTTTAATCAGGTAACAGTTTATTTTAGGGTCTCTTACACTCTCAGAAATAAAGGTACAAAAGCTGTCTCTGGGGCAGTACCTTTTCAAAAGGTACACTTTTGTACCTATTAGGTTCAAATCTGTACACTTTAAGTACTAATATGTACCTTTAAGGTACCAAAATGGACCCTTTAGGTACAACAAGGTACCGCCCCAGTGAAAGCTTTTGTACCTTTATTTCTGAGAGTGTAACTAGTTGCTTATTAGCATGCATATTACTAGAATATTAGCCATTTATTAGTACTAATAAAGCACATATTAATTCCTTATTCTACATGACCCTATTCTACATCCCTAATCCTACCCAATACCTAAATTTAACAACTACCACACTAACTATTAATAAGCAGCAAATTAGGAATTTATTGAAGGAAAAGTCGTAGTTAATAGTGAATAAGCATTCCCTATTCTAATGTAACGGGGCTGACGAAGCGTGAGACTTGCGGATCCATATGCAAGCTTTTATTGATAAGAGATGTGGTCTTAACAGGCAGGGTCGAACAATGGCAGACAGGTATATCATAGGCAATGCAAAGAGTCATCTAAAACGAGTGTTGGTCAGACGACAGCGAAAAGTATCCAAAGGGGCTAGACAAGAGAGGTAATCCAAAACGTAAGCAATGGTCCAGGCAGGGGAAAACACAATCCGAAACAGGCAAGGCAAGGAAAACTATCAAGGGCTCTGTAGAGTAGCTAAGGCTAGGGGAGCGATAAGCGCATACAATACTCGGCAGTGAGAGAGAGAAAGTCCATGGCTTAAGTAAGGTGTGCAAATGGGAATCAGTTGTGTGTGATCAGTGCAATGGACTGTGTGCGTGTCATCAGTGCAATGGATGATGGGAACTGTAGTCCGGAGGTGATGTGCAACAGTAGTGTAGTGCAAGAGTAACTGTGGTGGGTGAGTGACCTCTGGTGGTGAGTGAATGGAAGTTCACAGACCAGATTCGTGACATCTAAAGTGTTAACTTTAATCATTTTAATACTTAAACTTATTTTATTTCAGTTAGTTTCAAATTTATTATGTAATATCTTTAAAATTTGTATTAATTTATTATTATCATTATTATTATTATTATTATTATTACAATTGTCTTTTGGTTGTGGTATCATTTCCATCACGACCAACAATTTTCCCCTAATAAAGTTTTTTTCAGGAGATAGCATTTTAATTCTCATGTTGACATATTATTTATTTGTGAGCATTTAGAATAGATAAAATATAATATACATAAGAAGGTAGACACAGGAGTGCGCCATTTTATTCAAAAATGTTTAAAATGTAATTTTCAGCACAGAATACTTATCAAAAAATGTTGAAGAAGCAACCAAATTAGTATAGGCATTCAAGGAATTGACTCTGACACAAGGTAGCTGCATAAAATAAAGCCTAAAATGAAGCAAATTCACATTTCATGATGTGTTTTTCTTACGTGTTAATATAAAAGGGCAGAACAGCAAAACAGGTGTAAGACAAATATTGCAGAAATAATTGAAACTGCCACGCTTCTCACAAAACACCTCCTTGCCTATAACATATGAAAGCATTTTCTCACAGTGCATTTACTACCTTAAATGTCCCTGACATGCCAAATGATTCTCAGTATGATTGCATATGTGCCTGTATATGATCTAAAGCATCTGCAGCCTGTAGAGATGGTTTTTCAGATGGCCTCCTAGTCGGTTTTATATAATGCTACAGATTACCTCTGCTGTGATTGAAGAAATGAGAAACAGTGAACAGTCGCATAAGGAACAGGAAACAAAAATAGCTTTTTTTGTGGCTGTGTGGGGGATAGCTTTTGTTAAAAAGCCGTCAGTGAGACCGCAGCGTGTGTTTGATTGTCTATATATGTGTTTTCTGTTTACCTTTTTCACCTAAACCCCTGCAAACTGGTTTCTGCCTTCCATAAACCGTATTCCAACAGCCCCAGCATGTCATTGTGAGGCTGGGTTGTGAGGAAATGTAATCCATTTGGAGGTGACAATGAATAAGAAAGAAAAACTTGATTGAGGTAAAACGGCGGACTCATAGAAACGGCTTTTCAGAGCCTTTCTCAAAGCTGCAATTATGATTAATACAGAGTAATTTCATTCTCCTTGGTGGTCTTCTTGAATGCCCATCATGACTAATACACATAGTCCCATTTATATTGTTTAAAATGAATTGAGGTTTGGCTTCAGTGAATGGATGGTGACTGCTGCATAATCACAGTATACGGCACCTAACGTCCATTGCTAAGAATACATCTGTTTGTTGGAAAGCACTGAAGAAATTACACTTTGCTACAATGTAAAGTAGTGAGTGTACAGCTTGTATAACAGTGTAAATTTGCTGTCCCCTCAAAATAACTTAACACACAGCCATTAATGTCTAAACCGCTGGCCACAAAAGTGAGTACACCCCTAAGTGAAAATGTCCAAATTGGGCCCAATTAGCCATTTTCTCTCCCCGGTGTCATGTGACAAGGTCTCAGGTGTGAATGGTATGTTAAATTTGGTGTTATTGCTCTCACTCTCTCATACTGGTCACTGGAATTTCAGCATGTCACCTCATGACAAAGAACTCTCTGAGGACCTGAAAAAAAGAATTGTTGATCTACATAAAGATGGCCTAGGCTATAAGAAGATTGCCAAGACCCTGAAACTGAGCTGCAGCATGGTGGCCAAGACCATACAGCGGTTTAACAGGACAGGTTTCACTCAGAACAGGCCTCACCATGGTCGACCAAAGAAGTTGAGTGCACGTGCTCAGCGTCATATCCAGAGGTTGTGTTTGCGAAATAGACGTATGAGTGCTCCCAGCATTGCTGCAGAGGTTGAAGGGGTGGGGGTCAGCCTGTCAGTCCTCATATGCCGCACACTTCATCAAATTGGTCTGCATGGCTGTCATGCCAGAAGGAAGCCTCTTCTAAAGATGATGCACAAGTAAGCCCGCAAACAGTTTGCTGAAGACAAGCAGACTAAGGACATGGATTACTGGAACCATGTCCTGTGGTCTGATGAGACCAAGATGAACTTATTTGGTTCAGATGGTGTCAAGCATGTGTGGCGGCAACCAGGTGAGGAGTACAAAGACAAGTGTGTCTTGCCTACAGTCAAGCATGGTGGTGGGAGTGTCATGGTCTGGGGCTGCATGAGTGCAGCACAGTACTAAACCCTATTGAGCATCTCTGGGGCATCCTCAAACGGAAGGTGGAGGAGTGCAAAGTCTCTAACATCCGTAATGTCGTCATGGAGGAGTGGAAGTGGACTTCAGTGGCAACCTGTGAAGCTCTGGTGAACTCCATGCCCAAGAGGGTTAAGGCAGTGCTGGAAAATAATGGTGGCCATGCAAAATATTGACACTTTGGGCCCAATTTGGACCTTTTCACTTAGGGGTGTACTCACTTTTGTGACCAGCGGTTTAGACATTAATGGTTGTATGTTGAGTTATTTTGAGGGGACAGCACATTTGCACTGTTATACAAGCTGTACACTCACTACTTTACATTGTAGCAAAGTGTCATTTCCTCAGTGTTGTCACTAGGCTGGGACAATAAATCTTTGCAGAATCGATGCCTGTATCGATTCTGATATTTTCTGAATACATCGCGATTCCTCTGGAATCAATTCTGAGCTTAGATTTTAACAGCAGATGGCACTGCATGCCTTAGAAACAGCCGTACTCTGCTTGAACCTAAAATAATCATTCATAAAATTCGAAAAGGTTGAAGCAATTTACAAGGGTGTTCACAGTGGGCTGTGTTTACATTAATCTCGCATCATAAAAGCATTCTGAGATGAGGTGAAATTACATGACTCGGCCGAACGCACAAGCGCTCTTCAGCATTCTTCTTCATGTGCATTTGAGTGTGCGGACAAAAACTAGAGTAGATCGCCATCTGCTGTTAAAATCGAAGCTCAGAATCGATTCCAGAGGAATCGCGATGCATTCGGAAAATATCAGAATCAATCCAGGAATCGATTCTGCAACGATTTATTGTCCCTGCCCTAGTTGTCACATGAAAAATTTTAAAAATATTTACAAAAATGTGAGATACTGTATATAAAGATTTATGTTGTTAAAGAAAGCTGATGACTTTAATCAGAAGCCTATTTAACTGTTTAGCAAATATGCTCTCTCTTTTTTAATATGAAGTACAGAATATGTTTTAGGTTATGAAAATGTTATGGTTATTCTGGCTAGATTTTTCTTTGATAAGCAAAATGAATATTAACATAGAATAAAATAAGATTAAATATCATATATATATAGCTTGTCTATAGCGTCCGGTGTTAAATGTCTTCTTGTCTCCACGTTGTTATCCTGCCTGCCTTGTATGCCTGTTTTTTTTTTTTATTAAAGTCTGTTTGTTTAAGTGTATTCCTACGTCTCCTCGCTCCCCGCTCCTTTGAAATTGTGACAATATGAAATAATTGAAATTAAATTAAAATAATTTCATAAATAATATAATATAATAATAAAAAAATTTAATTTATTTATTCTTCTAAACATTATTTTTCTTTTTCTTTTTTTCACTTTTTTTTTTGTTTTGTTTACAAAATTCTGTATTTCTTATGCTGTCTCAGTTTGAGAGGATTTTACAGTATTTCACCATCAGTATATATATATGTATATACAGGGGTTAAATTGGGATATATATATATATACACATTTAGTAATTTAGCAGACGCTGTTATCCAAAGCGACTTACAAATGAGGACAATGGAAATATATATGTGTGTGTTTTGTTTTTTTGCAAAGATGATTTATTCTAATGCAAAATTCTCATCGGTTTTCTATCAGCCGTAACATCTGCATGTTTTTTACATTTTATCCAAGGTATTTTTTTTCTTTACCTTTATAGAGGGCATTTTCCCACTAATCTCATTAACTTTAATTTCAAATTCTTACATTTGATCTATAAATTCAATTATAATAATGTGATTGTTATTATCTATACGTTATCAAATTAAATTATTTACACTGAAAAATACAACATTAAATTATGAGATTCTTTAAAAAAAAAATGTAAAAAAAATTGAATATACAAAGAAGAAAGAGTGGAAATTATACTTTTAAACTAAATTAAAACGCCAGTAGGTGCCAGTAGTGAGCGTTTAATGAATGAGTCATAGTCATTGAGTCCTTCATTCAAACGATTCCTTCAAATGGCAGATTCATCAGATGTTTATGCATGGGCTAATGATACTTTGACTCAACACGGAATCATTTAGCAATGAATCAGATGGTTGCTTTGAGATGCGCTGTGCTTCCGCCAAAAATGTAAGTGACCTAATATTATTGTATTTGCTCATTGAACTGTTTATAGAACTATTAAACAGTCGTAATGGTGAGTGATGTTGCCTAACTAACTGTATTTTAAATATAAAAACTTTCCATTTTGAATTTTTACCTTAGTATGCTGAGTTTCTTAGTGTTGCATGTTTTGATTTCTCCAACTAGTTTTAAAATACACAGTCTGGATCCACGAAGAAATGACTTTTGGATGTGTTGACATTGAAGCATTTAGACATATGCAAGCAATAGTTCTTTTCACTGTTTATTGGATACAACTGGACATTTCTATCATGCTGGATGTGCTAGTATAACATTACTGCAACACAGCAAACTGTAGATCTGTAGAAATCAATTAATCACACTTAAACTGTCTGAGAGTGTGAGAAAATGTATGAACATAAAGGACAGTGCTAACCTTGAACAGAAAAACTGGGCTTTCTTAAACCGCTGAAAAACACTGAAAATCTCTTAAGATGTCTTCACTTACCAGAAATAATGGAGGCGAGTCGAAACTCATCAGAGAGATGCATTGGTTCATATGGAGAAGTCTCATACAGTTCTTCCCCTTCAAAATAACACAAAAACATAGAAATATTAGATATTAGCATAGTTTGGGTTTTACAGGAATATAATGTCAAGGTTAGGATAGGGCATACGGGTTAATTAATAAGTATTTTTTGAATACATCTACATCTTGCAAAGGTTATAAAGATAAATACTTATTCTATAATACAAGATTCCTTAAAATAATGCTTTCAAACGGCCAGACTCCAATAAACTCTCACACTGTTTCAAGTACACACTCTCTCAAGAAATACAGCTCAGCAGTCTTTTGTCCAGATTTGTACTGGCCAACAATCGCAAATTAGCTCCCCAGTGCTGCATCCCATTGGATGTGTCCAGAAAGTCTGCTGTTTTCTAATCCAGGGCCTTGAGCTGGAGCCCACAAAGAAGTGCAACCAATCTGCTAACTGGTCCCAGCAGAGGTGCTGCTATAACAATGAAAGCTGTGACTCTAGACCTTCAACAGACTGATGTGAGGTTCTCAAATGAAGACTTCCAGCTGTCTAGCTCTTTAATATTTTCCTTTGAGATCAATAGAAAAAGTTTCTGTTGGGTGGTTAGCACAAATTCTCCAGACACATTAACACATGATGCTCATTTGGGAAATGCAGGATTGAATGTGCCCTGTGTCATGTACAAATTCTGGCAGTCTGCTTCTAATCTGGTGGGATTCAAGTTGATTAATATCATTAAAGGGATAGTTCATTAAAAAATGAAAATCCCACCATTATTTACTGACCCTCATGTCGTTCCAAACTTATGACAGTCTGCTGCACTCAATGTTTTTTTTTTTTTTTTCAATTTAACTAATAGTAAAATTCTGTCAAATTGAATTGAATAGTCCTTGCGTATTTTAATTGAGTAATTGAACAATCCTCAATCGGTTATTTAATTAAAGATGTAAGGATTATTCGATTCAGTTTGATGGAATTTTACTATTAATTAAATAGTGTAAATCTTAAAAAAGGCTTACATTTTTGAGAGTGTACAAACATAAAAATAAAATATTTTGAATAATGTTGGTACCCATCGACTTGTTGTATTTAAACAATATACTGTGGAAGTCAATGGCTACCATCAACTGTGTGGTTACCAAATTTATTCAAAATATAGTTTTTTGTGTTCAACCAAAGAAAGAAACTCATATAGGATTGGAACAACTTAGGGGTGAATAAATGCTAATAGTTTTCATTTTTGGTTTTCATTTTGAGTCGTCCATACACTGAAAGTTATGGAAGCCCGTTTTCACCACTGAATAAAATAAAATAAAATTTGACTTTTTATCTGACAATTGTTACTCTTATTCTCAGAAATGCATAATATAAACTCACAATCGTGAGTTATTAAGTCAAAATTGTGAGATATAAACTCTCAGTTCTGATTTTTTTATATCTTTTTTCTCGCAATTCTGACCTTTTCTTTCTCAGAATTGTGAGATATAAACTTGCAATTGCCAATGTCCGATTCTGAGGAGAGAAAAAAGACTGGTATGTTCTCAGAATTTCAGGTTTATATCTAACAATTCTGATTTAATAACTTGCAATTCTGAGAACAAAAGTCAGAATTGTGAGTTTTATTATTCAGAATTGCAACAATTGCGAGAAAAATCTCATAATTGCATATTTATTTCTCGCAATTGCAAGTTTATGTCATACAATTCTGAGAAAAAAGTTAGAATTGCGAGAAAAAAAGTCTGAATTTTGACAAAAAGTTGATTGCCTTTTTACATTTTTTATTTAGTGGTGGAAACGGGCTTCCATAGAAAGTCAGTGGGGTTCGTTGTGGATTTTATTGATACTAGCAGATGAAACAATCTTCAAATGTTAAAACTTTTAATATATTAGAATTGTTTTTTTTTTGTATTCAACAAAAGAATGTACTGTAAGTTTATATGGGTTTGGAATGACATGAGCTCACCCTCAAGTTGACCAAATTTATTGGTGAACTGTCTCTTTAAATGGGAATTTTAAAAGGGCTTAATGGGTTTGGATCAGTTTTCCAGTAAAGATGGGTTTTAGTTTGTATTTTTGAAGGATAAATGAAGATCACATCAGTTACAGATTGACTTAGTCCAGCTGTAAATAATGACTTGTGTGCATTGGCTGGGCTTAGGTGCCATATGCCGGTCACAGCTCCACATCATGATGCCAGGTGCTCCTGTCATCCTATGATGCTTCTCAACATCATCATCATCCCCAGCTTGCGTGTCGCTATTCCCAGGGCCCTTTGGTCTCAGCAGTGTCTTTGTGTGCACCCCAAATGTACCTCTGGCTGGCAATTCTTTTATGGGATCATCCTGGATCAAGAATTTATCTGCTGTGTCACTGTAGCTCTTCGCTATCCGCTTCCCAGCTCTGCTGCTGCTGTGTGGCCACCTTTATGTTCTGTTCCTCAATGAGTTAATCCTGCACACACAGCCTTAATCTCTGCTGTACCAGCCCGCAGTGCCTGCGCGGGGAAAATATTGCCAAGTTCCAGAGGGGGAACTGCTAGTGGCATAAAATAAGTGGACACATAAATCTCGGGATAGAGGCGTTTGTCCCCCGTCATATTTGTGGAGTGTACTAGGCATGTATTTAGCATAAATTAGGTGAGTGTAATCTTCAAAACTTGATCCTGCTGAGAGTTTTCAGCAGGGCATTACAGAGCACAGATGCTGACATGATAAATGCAAAAGAGCGCTTATTGGCCACGAGTTACTCAAGTAAGCAGATTTAACAGTTCAGAGAACACAAACGTACACTGACATCGTCCTTGCCGCTGACTTTGTCTGTTGCACTGTTAAAAATGCGGTGACTTGAGGAGTTCGACAGATGGAGAGCGTTCCCAAGATACAGAAATTAGATTCAGCATTGCGACGCTGGAAAGATTTCAAATGTATGAACTGACATATTTTAGAGTCATACAATTAACCCATCAGGATTGACCTACATAGGATTTTTACACTAATGAGGAGTTTATAACGAATTGTGTCTAAAATGGATTAAGATGAGAGATAAAATGACCTTCAATCATTCAAAATGACTTTGCAGCCACAGGAAAATGATGTCATGGTTGGCTGATGGCAAAATCAGAGTGCTCACGATCATAAACCCTTTGCTTGTCTCTATCCTGAGGGCAGCAGATCTAAAAATATAAATACAAAGTTCTGTCATGAAACTCTAGACGGTGAAGGACGATAGGTTCTAACTCAACAGTATTCAAATAGTTGGCTAGTGTTAGCTGTAGCAGTTGCAGCTCCCTTCAGAAATCCTCCACCTTCCCCAGCTCCACCTGTATAGATCTGCTATGGGGTGATTTCATGTATATAATATGTGCAGCAGCAGTATTTCTTGCATGCTCACAGCAGCATGTCTGTGCAGTAGTAAGTCTCGGTGCTAGCTCTGCTGCAGTAGCGTAGCAGATCTGTTCCGCCAAGACCAAACACATTAACATTGTCATGTACATTACAATGCTTAACTGTCAGAGAGTTGTCACGACAGAACTAAATTTCATTGAACATTGAACCAAAAAGAATCAAGTACTGCTCAGGACATTTACCATCCATGGAACCTTTCCATTGCACAGAAGGTGCTTTAGATTATTTCACCGTGTTTTGATCCAGAAATGTAGTACTTTTTCAGAAGATTTGTAATAGTGCCTCCTATCATATAACAGTGAAAACACTGAAAGCCAGAAAATGTCATCAAAGGTGAGAAAGCATTGTTTCATAAAAGATGGAAAATTCTGTAAATGGTGAGGAAAGAGTTAGGAACTGAAAGGTTCGTTGGGAAACCCAAAATGGTTGTTCTATGGCATCACTGCAGAAAACACTTTAGAACCTTTATTTTTATTTTTTGTATATAATATAATATAACATTTATTGTCTCATGGTGCACACAGCAGGAAGGAACGAGGATAACTCAAATAACAGTCTTTAATGAATCCAAACAAGGCAAGGCAAGACAAGGCAAAGTTGACACAGACAGGAACACCGGGGAATAACTAGTAGACCAGACGAAAACTAACTGAACAGGCAGGAACTAAATACACATGACAATCACAGATAATAACGCACACCTGAACTGAATAACAGACAATCACACTCACAAGGACAGTAAGCAAACTAAATAAGGAAACAAGAGGCGGGAACACATGACACACACCACAGAGGACTGACAAATTGTATGAAATTTTCCCAAAAATCCTGGAATGTTTCTGGAGATTTTCAGGCTAGTTGTAATTCTAACAACTAATTCTTATTTAACTAATTTTTATTTTAAATAATTATGACTTTATTTTTGGGGGGTAATTCCTCAGCACAAATTGACGTGTGATTTCAAATAACGATTAATTAGATTAATTAATTGGCACATCATATAATTAATTAGATTTTAAAAATGTAATTTCTTGACAGCCCTAATCAGAATGCATTGCTGCTTTTAAAGGCTGTAAATGGAGAAAGATGGGCTGACTACTTAACCTGCCAAACACTGACCTTGGAAAAACAACCTGATTTATACTCTTCTGTGGACTGAAATCATTTCTATAGTTATATTATATGCATTGCAGAAAACAGATTCAACAAGGGCTGTGGGGTTTTCATAGTAACCGAGCTGAATATTAAGTTGGCTCTGGTGGATACAAGTCAGCAGACATGAGTCAAAAAAGCTACCAAGCCAGCTTGTTTAAAGTGTGCCATTACATTTTCACTGTCTTTGTGTCACCACTTTTAATTACCTCTGACAATAAACTTGGCATAATTTCTAATTAACCTCTTGGTCGTAAAAGCGCACTCGGTGCTTTCTTCTTGTAAGCCAGGGCCTTTGTTAGAGAAACATCTTCAATGGCATATTTCAGACTCGCTCTGGGAGCGCGACTTTCAGATAAAGACTGTCCCCATCTCAGAATTTCAACAGTCTATGTCTTCTCCTCATGGAAGCGTAGATGTAACGGCATTGAAAAAATCCTCTCATCAGCCTGTATTTATCTTCCACTGGCATTAAACTTTGAAGATGTGTGGAGCTGTGTTTCCCAACCACAGCCTCATCAGTAAGACTCAAAAAGCCCTTCATCCACACCAGACCACAAACGTGTTCCTTTTTGCCTCATATACTGTAATACTGGATATTAAAATGGACATTGTCATCATGATAATAATTAGTTTGTTTGTTTGTTTTAAATCTTTTATTAATGATATATGATAATATGTATTTATTTATAATCATAAATATAATGAATATGATGATTTTGTCATTATTGTCATAATTTTTTCATATTGATATTATAATGATCATATATTTATCTTATGTTAGTCATTTGTTCTAAATCTTTTATATACGTATTATAATAAATTGTGAATTATTTGTGGTTCTCCTCATTTGTAAGTCGCTTTGAATAAAAGAGCCAGCTAAATGAATAAGCTGAAATATATAAAATATTGTATTACATTATTTGATTTATTTTTAAGTTATTTTATATTTTCATAATAATAATACATTTACATTTACATTTATTCATTTAGCAGACACTTTTATCCAAAGCGACTTACAATTGAGGAATACAATAAGCGATTCATTATAAAGAGGCAAATAGACACAGGAAGTGCTTGCAATACAAAGTTTCAAGCATTGTTCAGCATTAGTACTAGCTAGACAGGGAGAGGTTAAAGCTGCAGTCCATAACATTTTTGTGTTCAAAATTGACAAAATTGATATAATAAGCGAGTACACCATGAATCCATTTTCCAAAATGCGTTTTTGGCTTGTCCTGAATCACTACGGTGCACCTATAATAAGTGTTTATATTCGGATTATTTAGACTAGTTCGGGTAGGTACCGCTACGGAGTAGCGTGATTCGTCATAGACATTAACAGAGAGAAGTAGCTCCGGCCACAATGTTCTTCCGCAACACGGACGCAGTTCTGTTTATTAACTACTAGAGCACCAAAAGTTATGGACTGCAGCTTTAAGGAAAGAAAGCAAAGGGTTTTTTTTTTTATTATTTGTATTTTTTTGAAGATGAAGTCAAGTGATGACGGAAGAGATGAGTGATGAGATTATTAATAATAATAATATATATATATATATATATATATATATATTTTTTTTTTTAATAATGATATGATGATGGAAATATCATTTTATTTATTTATTTATTTATACATTTTTAAATATGACTTAAATGTAAAATACTAAATCAATTATTCCATTTAAATCTATGCCTTTTTAAAATTTCAAATGCATTCATGACAGAAAAGGATAAATAATTAAATATAACAGTTACCCTCAAAACTGTTTGGATGGAATAAATCTCATAAATATTGATATCTAGATGAAAAGTCCAACTTATTAGCACCATTCATTCAATAAATGTCTTTTATGATTGATGATTTAGTGACATCTATGGTTAAGAGCAAAACTTGAATAGTGGTGGCACATTTTTACTCTGGAACATTTAGTGTGTCAATTCTTACACCAGCTCATCTGATGTCTAATAAGGGCTCTTGAGTAAACCTCAGTTCATGATGTTCTTACCTTCCAAATATACACATGTGATGCCGCAACTTATTATAAGCCACACAACTCAATTATACTGCCTTATAGCATTGCAAAAAACTTTAACTGCCATTAGGAAAATGTGTCCCTGCCATGATTTTTAGAAAAATAATCCATTAGTCACATCCATTATTGAGAAGCACCAGGATCTGACTGAATAAAACATTTTGAGCTTTTGAAACCTTACAATGTATAATTACTGCCAGTACATGCACTGGATTAAATTTGATGCAAAAAAGGCAAAGTTGCATTTAGACAGACTTGCATGTATGTACTAAAACAAGCAGATTATAGATGATCAGGTGGATGTATGTGATGAGAAAAGGGTGTCTGTCACAAACAGCATGTAAGTGTTTGTGCTTATATGAGCCTGATCTATTATTATCACTATCAGAACTGGTTCAGTCTAGCTGAGCATGGCTCTGTCACTGCGTTTCTTTTCTCTTGCCACCCCCAGATATGAACCAAACCAGTCAGCAGTAATCAGAACAACAACAACGCTGTTCAGAAAGAGACTTTAGGGGATGCTTTTGAAATTGCTTTCTTCTTTTAAAATCAATTAGACCACATAAATTCCCTGGTTGAACAAATTATGTAAGTGACAACTTGTAATGTCAAAGTGAACTCGTTTGTATTTGTGTGTAAAGTGTATTCTGTATTCTGCGTTTGCTATTTTAGAGACTCTTTACTAGTCTACTAAAGGCTAATTGAGACTAGAGGAAGCTTTTGAAGTTTAATACTCAGACACAACCAGACTCAGACTCTCATATATTAGCAAATGAGGAGAAACTTATCATTATAGCAAGTGTTAAATATTGAGAAGTGCATGGAACACATCAACACTGTGGTGTAATATTAATACACATTTGACTCTTTTACTGAGTTTTTAGAAGTGTTATAATAATGTTATATTAACAAGATTTAATAATTCAAACATAATTAAAATTTAGTACATAACTGAATAATGTAGGGTATATATATATATATATAGGATTTTATTATTTTCAATATATTAAATGATTGTATTATATGTGCATATTCTATGTAATAATACAAATATGTAATATCTATAACAGTTATACACTTCCCCTTCAGGAACTCGAGCTGTGTCGAGACGCTTCGGGAAAGCCTTCAGTGTGACCATGCTCTGAATCATGTGTGTGATCAGTCCAATGGATGGGCGCGACGTCACGGATGGGGTGACGTATGACCAGGAAGCTATAAAAGCACATGCAGTGGAGACTGCGGCAGCTTCTGTCATTCAGTGAAGCGCTCTGTGTGTGTATGTCTTATTTACTGTTGTCTGTCACTTTCACAAACGATACAGCAATGCCTAAAGCAAAGCATAAGTCGAATAAAGGGGGTGATAAAAGCAAACAACAGTTTAAGTTGTGTGTTCCTCCCTGCCCTCACTACATCACAGGCGGGGATAAACACAGCCTTTTGCGTTGTTTGTTTGGGGGCGAAGCACGCCGAGTCAGCTCTCGAAGGGTGGTCCCTCCTCTCGACAGAGAGTCCGGGTTCTACAGCCAATACTTCATTGTTCCAAAGAAGGATGGGGCGTTGCGTCCGATTTTAGATCTGTGTCAGTTGAACCGCTCAGTCACGCAATTGAAGTTCAGGATGCTCACACTCAAGCAAGTGAGTTGTCAGATCAGGTCCGAGGACTGGTTTGTCACAATCGATCTAAAAGATGCATACTCCATCCTTCCTCAACACAGGAAGTTCCTGAGGTTTGCTTTCGGTGGCGAAGCTTACCTGTATCGGGTTCTTCCATTCGGCCTTGCACTCTCACCTCGAACTTTCACGAAGTGTGTGGATGCTAGAGGTCTTCACGGGTCCAAAAATCCGAACCTGAAGAGACCTGTAAATGTGCTGCACCGAACCGACCCGGACTCGTGTTTTATTTGAAAGTGGGACCCGAACCCGTGCAGACCCGAGAAACGCCTTAAATGTACTACCCGGACCTGACGCGGATCCGACCATTATTTGAAAGTTGGACCCGAACCCGGCTGGGAAGACACAGACCCGACTACACCTGATCAGCACATATTGCACAGCAAACTGCTATTAATCCTCCTAGACAATTTCCATCCATGTTGGCTGTTCGTTCCTCTCTATTGCTGACTGAAAGAGCCTTCTTAATCCACTGATTATTGCTTTAAAAGTCTACATGCTGTTATGGTCAGTGACGGATGACTAATGCAACTTTGCATTTTTTTTTTTTTTCTCCATCTCGAGTCAACTTCGACTGTTCCGTTTCAACAACAATAACAATAATTTTTGCTGGTTGTAATAAAGACTCAGAGCAATTATTTTTTAGCAAAAAACGTGCAGAACAAGAAGTGCGTTACACTTTACTGCGTGCGTGTTCAATGACAGGTGCATCTCTTCTTCAGTTTTGTTTCAGCTTTTTTTTTTTTAAATCACTCATGAAGGAATCCATGATCACCGTCCGCCTGCAGTAGGCTACATTAACTCCGCCCACGCTCTACTTCTGGCGGCTGAGGTAACGCCTGTTTTTTTGTTTTGTTTTTTTTCACCTTATTTCCCGCTCACAAACAGACCCGGGACCCGAAGTAATAGATTGGGACCCGACCCGGACCCGGCTGACCATTTAAAATATAGATACCCTACTTCCTCCGTGAAGACCTCTAGTGGATGCTGCTCTGGCTCCACTGCGACTCCATAGCATCTGCATGCTCAATTATATCGACGATTGGTTGATTCTGGCTCAATCAGAGCAGTTGGTGGTTTGACATCAAGATGTCGTTCTCGCCCATTTGAAAGAGTTGGGGTTAAGACTAAACACCAAGAAAAGTGTGCTTTCTCCATCACAGAGGACCATTTATCTGGGTGTGGTGTGGTATTCGACCACGATGCAGGCACAGCTGTTTCCTGCTTGGATCGAGTCGATCCTCACTGCAGTCGCGAGAGTCAAAGAAGGCCGGTCACTCACTGTCAAGCAGTTTCATAAACTGCTGTGTCTGATGGCAGCTGCATCCAACGTGATACCTTTTGGCCTGCTGTACATGAGACCCCTACAGTGGTGGCTCAAGACCAAGGGGTTTTCCCCAAGGGGAAATCTACTTCGCATGATCAACTATGCTTTCGTGCCTTAGACATGTGGAGGAAACCTTGGTTCTTGTCACAGGGCCTGGTGCTGGGAGTTCCTTGTTGTCGTGTAACGTTAACGGTTGGGGTGCGGTCAACCAGTCGACACAGACAGGGGCCATGGCCCCGGGGAATGGAGACTCCACCCAGATGTGGTGTGTCAGGTTTGGAGAATGTTTGGCCAGGCCCTCTTGGTGGTCAGTCTTCGGGAAGACACCCCCTGGTTACATGTTTCCTCCGCGGTGCGCTGAGGCTGAGGCCTCCTGTATGATCTTGTGTTGCCCCGTGGGAGCTGACCATGGTCCTGGAGGCTCTCTGTAAACCATTGTTTGAACCATTAGAGGAGGTTTCAGATTGAGTTCTGACACTTAAGACTGTCTTTCTGTTAGCCTTTCGGGGAGCCTGACCAGCAGAAGCTTAACTGTATGTGTCCAGTGCGAGCACTGGACGCATACGACCACAAAGCTGCCATTTGAAGGAAGTCTGACCAGTTGTTATGGTCCTTCCAAGAGAGGTCTGCCTGCCACTAAGCAGACCCTCAGTCGGTGGATTGTTGATGCCATTTCTATGTCATATGAGTCCTCTGGTCTCCCCTCGCCCTTGGGGGTGAAGTGTGGCGGCCTCCAAGGCCTTCCTGTCAGGTGTGGCTATGCAGGATATAAGTAATGCTGCGGGTTGGTCTACGCCTCTCACCTTCGTCATGTTTTACAACCTCAACGTTCGTATTGCTCCTGGTTCCTCCGTCCTTCTGCCGTAGTTGTGCCATTTAATACACACTACGCAGGGACTTGAAAGTCTGGCAGCGTGGGCATTCTCGTTCCCAAAGCGTCTCGATGTAGCTCGGGTTCCTGAAGGGGAACGCCTCAAGGTTACGTATGTAATCCTAGTTCCCCGAAAGGAACGAGACGCTGCGTCTCCTGCCATACTTCCGAGCGCTTCCCTCATTCTAGCATAAGTTGCCGCTGTCTCCACCGAACGTGCTTTTATAGCTTTCTGGTCACACGTCACCCCGTCCGTGACGTCGCACACATCCATTGGACTGATCACACACATGATTCAGAGCATGGTCACGCTGAAGGCGTTCCCGAAGCGTCTCGATGCAGCGTCTTGTTCCTTTGGGGAACTAGGGTTACATATGTAACCTTGAGGCGATTTGGTTACATGTATAATTATAACATATATAAAATTATATCATATTATATTAATATATTATTTTATGCAACAATAATAATAATAATAATAATATATTGTGAACCTCAAAATACATGTACCTAAAGATGTTCTTGTGTAGAGAGATACATACAATCTACATGTAAAATGGATGCAAAAAAAATCATAAATGTCATTATAAATAATGAGGGTCAAACCAATTGACCTAAATGCCATTTAAAGTGATTTAATTTTGCATATTTAATTTTGCATGGGGTTGAGTAATTGAATATTCAATGCAAAGTAAGATGCTGAAGGTTGGGCTAGATGAGAAATGGTTCATTACGGTAAGATTTATTATGAAAATATCTCCGAAGAGTCTAGAGAGTTATTATCTTATTTTCAGGAGGAGGTAGGGCTTACGTTTCCCCCATGTTGTGCCTGGTGGGAATCAAAGGATGCAATTAGCAAACAAAGAACAACTGCCTGATACATTGCCTAGACAGAACAAAGTAAATCTGTTGTGGAGTCTAAGCAGATTCATTAATCCACAAATACCAAATGACTTGGCAGCGGAGGCCCAGTTTTGCTTCACAATTTGTCAGGTGCACAATAGCTAATGAATTCTGCCCTTTTCCCATCCTGATATCTACATGCTTGTTTAATTAAAGCTCTGAGAAAGGGTGGAATACACTGATATTTGATTAAGCATGCTGTTTAAAACTTGCACCTTCATTGCGGTGAAATCCTGGACTATCTGGTGTATTTTGCTAATTATCTTCAATCAATTTAGCTCATAAAACCTCGCTTGGTTAATACTAATCTTCTGATAAGCTGTAGGAATGTAATAAGTACAGAATCAGCGCAAGTAAACCTGGTAAATTCATAACGATGGGCTGTTATTTTATATATTTATTTTCTGACTCATTGACTGCTCTGATGGGCTCGCTCATGTATCATTACCATTCACAGAGAATGTTGCTAAAATTAGAGCTTATGACAAAATGTCAATATTTTGATTACGAATATAATTATGTACTGAAATACTTATGAATGCAGAGTGCATGTGGGACTGCATATTTAGTTAACAGGAATAAATTTACTTCAGTGAGGAAATGAGGAAAAAAATATATGATGAGATCAGTCGGGATTTGATTGGATCATGGATGCTGTCCATTAAATAACAGCATGAAACAGTATTATTATTTTTTACGTCAGTGCATTGATAACAGGTACTGTTTTAGCTCATAAACTGCTGTATTTCTGAGCTAGTATTGTCATCGCATGGCACAAATGTAACAATGAACAGCTGTTGAGCTTTTCTTCATTTAGAAAATTACTAACCTCACTATCATTGACTATAATATCTGTTTATACTTTAAAAGATTGTTGTTTGATTGTGTTTTCTTCTCAATTTACACATTTTAACCACAACAGTCTGCTCATGTGCTTGTGTTGGCTTGTATTTAGTGTAATTTCGAGTTTTGCATTACAGAAGTAGTCGCAGGCATAGTTATGTCGGAGGACATTCTTAGTTGCTTTATTTAACGTCTAAAGCCTCCTTATTTAAACTCTAGTATAATGTCCTAATTAACATGGACGGCTATAATACAAATTTGCATAGGCTCAAGCTAAGGTCATAGGCCGCAAATTTGACTGTAATTACATAATTGCCCCCAGTGTTCAATGACAGAGATACAGGCAAACTACATGCCAGCAAAACTATGCTATTAAAATTGTCAAAATGAAGCTGGAGAGGGAAATCACTAGGTTTAGTGTAGATTACATTCCATGCTCTATATCTGTTTTATACAGCATTCTTCTTATTCTGCTGGAAACTATGATGTTCCATTAGAACATTTTATGTTTGTTGGGTTCAGTAAATACGCTCAAAAGTTTAGGGTCAGAAAGATGTCGTTAAGAAGGTTCTTATGCTCACCAAGGCTGCATATATTTGATGAAAAAATACAGTAAAAACAGTAATATTGTGACGTTTCATTACAATTTAAAATAACTTTTGCTTTGTTAGAATATATTTTAGAATGTAATTTATTCTTGTGATGCAAAAATGAATTTTCAGCATCATTATTCCAGTCTTCAGTATCATATGATCCATTTTTTTCAGGATACTTTGATGAATAGAAAGTTCAAAAGAACAGCATTTATTGAAATCAAATGTGATCAATTTAATGCATCCTTGCTGCATAAAAGTATTCTTTCGTAAAAGTATTTTTTGCTGCATAGAAAATCTTACTGCACCCCATACTTGAATGGTAATGTAGATTTAATGGTGTACAAATACAAATCCAGTATGTATATATCCCGTTTCATGTGGTAATGTCAAGATTAACAGTTTTATTAATAAATTATTATTTTTACATTTGGTTACACCAGCAAAAGTAATGTTTTATGAGACACAAATAGCTCCCTACAGTAATAAATGCAAATTACATTTTTCCATATTATATTTTAAAAAGTGCAGTGCAGAAGTGCAGTGCTTTTCCCATAAAAATAACAAACATGCTTAATTATCAAATCATTTACAATAATTATAACAGCCATTATCTTTCCATTAGCACAAACTAATCATTACGCTTTGAAATAATCACTTAAATGTTTCTTATTAATGTATTCATTAGTGTTCTACTATTGACAGTGCAAACAAGCCATCCAGCTAAAATGTACAGTAGCAAATACGAATACCAAATATTTAGTTTGTTATCTGCAATAACAAATCAAAATGTTAGGTTTAGGGTCACCATGACACCACAGCTCGTTTAACATAATGTTTTGAGCTTCTTGCTTAAAGGAATAGCTCACAAAAAAAAAAAAAAAAGCCAAAAACCTGCTTAGCTTAGTTTGTTTCTTCATGGGAACAGATTTCGAGAAACTTAGCATTGCATCACTTGCTCACCAGTGGATCCTCTGCAGTGAAGTGAGTCCAAACAGCTGATAAAAACATCACAATAAGCTACAAGAAATCCACACCACTCCAGTCCATCAATTAACATCTTGAGAAACTTAAACCTTGTTTGTAAGAAACAAATCCATGGTGCTTCTGGCCAAAATATGAGTCCATAATCCATAATAATGTTTCCTCCAGTAAAAATGTTCATACCTGTTATCCTCTCACATCAAAATCCACCGACATGTTTGTTTATAACTGTTTAAGCAGTGCTCAATCTGTGCATATTTCTCTCCTGATTCAGACAAGATGATTTTTTTTGTTTTGTTTTTTCACTGCAAGCACTATTATGGTTAAGAACTCATATTTTAGCAGGAAGCAATTACTTGTGGAATATTTTGAAGTTTTTATTAGAAGCTCATTTTGACGGCACCCATTTACTGCAGAAGATACATTGTTAAGAAAATAATATAACATTTCTACAAATCTGTTCCAAAAAAACAAACTCATCTATATTTTAGATGGCCAAGGGTGAATGGGTGAGCTATTCCTTTAACAGTTCTGCTTTCACCACTTGATGTTTGGCCTCAAAAATCCGGTAGGTTTGTAAATCCCGGTCAATGGGAGGTTTTAGTGGAGATGGAGAGCTTCATGTAAATTGCAAATCACAACTAGGCCTGTGTTTCTAAATCTGGAGCAGACGTCCCAGGCATCCTAGTTGGCAGTGTCTGTTGGTCATTTTCTGAATGCCACAACATGCCTGTCTGTGTTATGGATCAGAATGAATATTGCCCATGCTGCGAGGGCTTGGACTCAGCAAGAGGGAGCGATCGAGGCGAAGGGGTTATGCTCCAACAGAGCACTGAGTCGTATTAGCACTGCGATGAGGGACAACTCCGGCTTCCTGCTTGCTTTGGCAAAACCTCAAACCTCTGAGCTTGCGGCAACTTCAGCGCCTTCTCACTCCAACGTTGTTCCCATGTTACTCTTTTTTTTCTACATCCTAACTCAGTTTGACCAAGATTGGGCCTTTTTTTTGTTTTGTTTTATGGAGGCCTGTTTCTTTAGAAATAGAAAATCCATTCCATTCAAACTGAATGGCAGAAAGATGAACCTTTGATGGGGCCACTCTTAGTTTGGCTGATTATTGAGTGTTCGTTGGGCCAATTGTGTAGAGTCAGTGGATTTGATAGAGTTCTGTCAAGGTGCAATCATTGCTGCATGGTCCCTCACCATCGCTTAAGAGCAGCCTGTATTTTTCTGAAGCCAGTGAAATGACTGTAGTGGATTGAAGAGCAAAGTCGCAAGAAAAACATCATAATGAGGACTGGAGCTGTCCAAAGTAGGACACAAAACTGGGTCCAACCATTTTCAATAGAGAAAAGCTCAAAGAACAAATTGTTTGTTTGGAAACTGAAGGCAAAGTTCATATAAGTACAAGTTGCTTCTTAACTTCTGGAACACCCAAACAAGTTTTTGCTAATTGTTAATGCTTTTTTATGAATGCCTTCATCTGTGCCAACATGTCTGTTGCATCACTTATTATTCTCTGTTTCTTCTAACGTGAGGGTTGGAATGTGGCACATTTGCATGGCATTAACTTTCTGCAGTACCTAATCTGTTTGTACACAGCTTCTGATGAAAGGAAGCTGTGTGATTTTTTATTTTTTCCCCTTACCTCAGCAGGCAGTAAGCAGGCCCAGCAGTCCACAATGCCTCATTGAAATGCCAGACTTGAGAGGGGCAGTTGCTTTAAAAGGCTCTCTGATTACTCGCATCAATAGGACCCTATTTGTTGTGGCTCCCGCAGCAACTGCCAAAGCAGATGGGTTATAATTCAGGCCGATTTGCACTGCTTAAATCCTATAATGATTCCCCTACACTCCCAAAGGCAAATGCTAACTGCCATTTCAGTAGTCTGAACGCTTCTGTAATGGACTGACTGTAAAGAGAGCAGGTATGCGTTGACTTTCTCTGCAATCTGGTTAATTGTCTGCTCCGCACATCGACGCCGCCCTAAATCTATGCTACAAATCTCCCTTGCGTCAAGTAAAAACAAATCATCTATTATGCAGCACTTGGAAAAGCAACTCATAGTCATTTGTCTGCAAGGTTACACCAAAACATTTTGATGCACAATATTTCAAATATCACTGAAAGGAACAGTTCACACTAAAATAACATAGCCTGTCGTTTCTACAGAGCCCCAGACATGACATGAAGACAAAAATATACATATTAAGGCCAGAAATTAAGAACTTGTTCACTTGTTTTATTACTCCATACCCTTGTTTTAGTTTAAAGAATTATAATACTAAAACAAGGGAATTAATTCTTTATTTGTGGCCACGATTTAATTAAAATGAAGGAACAAATTAGAAAGTTGTGGGAACTACTTGACTTGACTGACTTTCTTCTGCTGAACACAAAAGAGATTTTGAAAAATGTCCATACGTGAAAGTCAGTTGAATCCAGTTGTTGTTTTGGCCCCTATTGACTTTCATTGTATGGACAAAAATATTTTTCAAAATATCATATTTTGTGTTTCACAGCAGTGTAGCATTATTTTTTATACTATTATAGATTTATTTTATTTTTTCAGTTTTAATTCTATTTTTATTTAAATGTTCAGTCATTTTAGTCATTTTTATTAGTCTTTTTTATTGAACTATCACTGTTTGTTTAATTTTATTTTAATGTATTTTCTTTAATTTATTTCTAGTTAGTAGTTTTAGTGCATCTTAAAGATCTTTGTCTAAAATTTGTATTTTATATTACTGAAGCTTATTTAAATTTTTATTTATTTCAATTTGTATTTATTTTTATTTATTTCAAACATATTTTATATATAGTTTTAGTTAAAGATATTGTATCATAATTTGAATTGACTTTAAATTTTAAATTGACTTTACTAAAGCAAATAAAAATGCCATAATATGTTTGCAGATATTTAGGAAACATGCTAAGTTCACATACTTGTTTTTTCCAAAAAAACAATGCAACTTCGAAATATGCATTCAATTTCAGAATGTCTGCTTTTGTTTTGGTCTGGTGGTTTCCACCCACTGCTAATTTACCCAATAGTATTTCAACACCCTGGGTTGCCAGTTGTTGGAAAACATGGCATATTGCAGCCATGGAATCCAGCAAACTAACTGTGTCAGAGATTGCAGATTCTGCCCCTACCTGAAAGGCTGTGGCATTCATCCAAATAGCTCTATGACCAGAAGCACATTACAACAAGGATAAATCAACTTATTGGTTAATTGTGCTTGCTCCTTTTCCGTGTCCTCAATCTGGCAACCCATGTATACATGATGTACATGAAGACCAAATGCTCATTTTTGCATGAACAGTCACTTTTTAGGCAAAGTGTGTCACACTGTTCACCAAATAGATAGTCCCGCCCCATACTCACACCATTGGTCAAGCAATTGTTTGGAGCTGAGCAAGATTCCTAAACAAACAATGCCACAGTTTTTACACTTTTCACAGAAATCAACCTTCAAAAATGGCTTGCACATAGGATGGGACATAAAAACACTTTAAGATCAAAAACACATTCTTACCTTCATTGAGACCCATATGAATACTCCAGTAGCTCTGCAGACATTGGAGCTCCCTCTTCATGCCCCTCTTGCAGCGGCAGTCATATAGGGGGCTGTCCTGCAGCACCTCAAGGGCAGCCTGACACTCCCTGTTGGCCAGCATGGTAGTCCTGTCACGACCTACCAAGCACTGGCGCATGATGCGGAACCGTGAGCTGCACTGTGAGTTTTGGTTGCACACCTCACTGGCCCTCAGGCAGTCCATGGGGGCTCTCCAACCATGAGTTCCCAGCCCTGACAAGGCAGAATGGCTGGCCATGGAAAGTACTACCTCATCTGTGGGAAGGACATGGGCATCATCAGACCAGGTAAGAGGTGGTGTGAATGAAGTTTTTATTTATTTGTTTTTAATATGACTTCATTTCGAAAAGAACAAAACCAATAATATTTATTTGGTATTTTGGTAATACTTTATTTCGATAGCCCACTTTAGACATTCTACAGTAAGTAACTTTGCAACTACATGTCAACTAGCAGTCATCAGAGTATTAGTAGACTGTCTGCTTAATAACTTCTAACAGTTTATTTTGATAGGTTCACAACATACAACATAGTGAGTATAATAAACTTTGCAAGTATATGTCAACTTATTCTACTAACCCTAAACCTACCCTAACAGACTACTCTGAGAGTTAGTAGACAAGTAGATGCAAATTAATGAGAATTAGTTGACATGTAGTTACAAAGTTACTTATAGTTAGTAGAATGTCTAAAGTGGACTATCAAAATAAAGTGTAACCGGTATTTTTGTAGAGTCCCAAGAGAGTCCTAAGTTACCATTTTTGTCCCACAGTGATAAAGCAGAAAGCATTAAACCCTAATGCGACTCCTGTCGGTGGGGCAAGGAACTGCTCCAGATGGCAGTGAATTGAATTACTCAACATTACTGTCATATCAAACACATTATGAAGAAAACATTAAAGTAAAACATTTAAAATGTGAGACTATAGAATTATGGTACAACCTAAAAACGTGGATGTTTAAAAAAATAAAAAAAACCTGTAAGAGTTATTTTATTATAAGCCTTTAAGAGGTTTTCATGAGTTTTCAACACCATGGACAGTTCCTCTCTGTTTCTGGGTTCAAATAACCTGGACTAGATTTCCCAAAACACGTTAATAAGCAATTAAGTAGTACTAAATCTCTATAGCATGTTTCCCAAAAGTGTCATTATGTAATTAGCACGTAAACACATTCTTTAATTAACTAGAGCTTTGCTTTCACATGTTACAAAGGAACACTTAATAAATAATAGTAGGCTAATGCATTTGGATAATTTACCACATGCTAGGCCTAAATTTAGCTAGCCCACATGACCGACAGAAAGGCATAAGTTTATGCAGGCCTATTTTAAGCATAAGTAACTAATTGCAACTAATGATACTTAATGGGCACAATCTGTTGAGGTTCGTCTTGTGGCCGTATCGTCAAAGCTGTCTTTTGTAGTTTTAATTGCTATTTTGGTGATATATTTGAGATGTGGTTCTTTAATAAAAATTATATGTAATATTCACGTATTTATATTTCGCCGGTATAGCGTTTGATAGGACATCGATCCAAACTGAAAGTGAACGAGTTGCGTACTGTTGCTATGGTTACTTGAGAGGAATGCAATTTCTGGTTTCTCTGAATTTTGGGATCGCCTTTTTTGTACACTTAAAATTGTTTATGTACTTTGAATGTATGTACCCCATTCCTTCTAGACCATTCATCAATCAGTCAATCAATCATAAACAAATCAGCAAATTTATGTTGCACTGTTCTTGTTTGTTTTTTTGTTGTTGTTTTTTTTTTGGATTAACTCAATTAAACTCAATTGTTTTTAAACTCAGAAATGTTTACATTTCAGCGTCTTGAAAAGCTAGTTTTTTGTTTGTTTGTTTGTTTGTTTTTTGACAACATTTTCACTCCATTTTTCGATTAAGTTTTGACACTCAGCACCTTTTGACCTGATAGCTCACGTAACAAGGAAGTTCTTCTAAATAACGAGCAATCTACTTCTAGTTGGGAAAGGGTTACTGCATCATAAAATAACAAGTATTGCATTGCAACGTAAACCCAGTTTCTGTAATATTACACAGTTTGTTTAATCTTGATCTTCCCTCTGACTGAGAGATGAGACTATTGAAGTATAGAGGGCTGCCAGTATGAAAGAGCGAGTTCATTCTGTAAACTGTCTATTTGAGCGTCAAATGTCTACTTTACGCAGGCAGTTAAACCATATGTCTACACTCTCTCAATATGATAGATTATTGTCCGCGTAGGTTCTCGTCACTCTTTCATCCTCATGGATTATTTTTTGTCTCTCGTATCATTTATGAAACACTCGATTCATCACTTACCCAATAGAAACAGTACGCTCAGAATATTCAGTAAAATCATGATAGATCCCATTCGAACTCCCAGTGAGCTGTTACGATCCCAGAATCTGGTAATGTTCGTCGACAAATCCAACGGATGTTTAACGTACGTCGTTTTCACACCTCAGGTTCATTTCCAACAGTCAGTCGCTGGATGAAATAGCGTCAGAAATAGTTCAAACCGTACAATTCCAGTACTTGGATATCTCCTTTTGGGACTTTTGAGAAGCAAGTTATTAAAAAAAAAAAAAAGAAAGAAAAAAAGGACCAATTGACGTTTATTTGATGAAACTGTACAACTTATCCTTTCCACAAGAGCGTCGAAGCATTCCTCAAATTTGGAACAAAAAGGTAGCACGAGCCCGCGTTTCTAAATTTGGTTGATATTTGAATAGACGAACGTTAGATGTTTAAAACTTTAATTTCAGAGATGTTATGATACAAATGACTAAACTTAGAACGTCTTTCATATTATCACCGGTTATTCCTCTCTCGTATAAACGCATATTTAAGCTCTTTCAAACAGAAGTTGTCTGTTCGCGTGAACTAAAAATCTCTCCGGACTCCTGTGAGAAGCAATAAATCTTCCTCGCTGGATAACCTCGACTTTAAGCCGGACAACCTTGACTTTCATCAGAAAATCCTTATGTGTCCACCAGTGTGCCTGTGGCTCCAGAACTGCCGTAGTTTTTCCGAGTCGGTGATAGAGAAGAAAACAAACAGGGAAAGGGCACTTCCACTTCCACTTATCGTCTGTTTTCGCAGGGAAATGCTTTCTCCCACGAAACTGAAGTTACATGTCCGACCCTCGGGGCTCTGTCGCTCTTCACGTCAGAGAGGACGCAATGAAAACATATCACCGCATGAATCTGAGCGCTGCGCACTGGCTGAGTGCACAAGGGCATCGACGCACCATAGCACAGTCATGTCTGAGACGACCTTGCGCTCCACAAATAGGACTTTTTGACACTCTTGGTGGGTTGTTTTTCCCCTCCTTCTCCAGCATTGGAGCAGCTCACATTTAGTATTATTAAACATAATAACTTTGAATGTTCAAATTACTTAATAAGATAAGTCAATGGAGGATAATTCGCCACATTTCAGTGAGAATTATTAGTATATACAGTAGAATGGGATTTGATGCCAGTTACATTTCGACTGCTTAGGGTGAAATGTGGGTTAAAGTACTTTAGTGACAATATAATGCTGAAAGAGGCTGGGCAAAATGTCTCTGAAATATAAGTTTTTTTGAGTCAAAAGTCAAATGTGGTTTATATGATGGGTTTAAACATTAAAATAGCAACATCTATCTATCTATCTATCTATCTATCTATCTATCTATCTATCTATCTATCTATCTATCTATCTATCTATCTATCTATCTATCTATCTATCTATCTATCTATCCATCCATCCATCCATCCATCCATCACAAATATTTTCATAAACATCAGATTATTATTAGGCAATTATCACATTTTGTTAGTGCAGGTTGTCTTGTGTTTTATATTATATTATTTTGTATTATATTATATTATATTATATTATTTATTTGTGTGTGTGTGTGTGTGTGTGTGTGTGTGTGTGTTTGTTTGTTTGTTTGTTTCTTTCTTTGTTTATTTATGTCTGTTGACCAAAACTGTTATATATATATTTTTTTTTTATCATTTTATAGTTGTTTAAATTATTATATTTTGCTAAAATCCATATAATGCACTATATAATGACAGGTTTTTGTGACAACGTACCCCATATCACATGTTATTTACTACAGGCTGTCATGCTGTCACAAATGTGCAAACGCAAGACGTTTTTTTGTCAGTTTTTTGTTAGTTTTATTATTATTATTATTATTATTATCAAGTCTACCCTTAGTTACTAGAGTAAAAAGTTTCATTCATTCATTTATTCATTCATTCATTTCATACTTACTAAATCACTGGTCTGAAAATTCTAGCTTATGTTTGAACAGCTCAATATGCATGTCTAAATGTGAACATAAGGGAAATGTTAGTTATTTAATGGTGTCTCTAAATGAGTTGAGCTAATTAACCATATAAACAGAGATATATTTGTAATCTGTAAATTTGTAAATGCACATTGCCTGTCATAAACAAACTGTTTAAGATGAAGTAGAGGCATTAAATTCAAAAGCTCAATCAACTATATCATCACTCCAAGCAAGTATGATAATTCTTATTGCAGAAATTGTATATTGCATTTATGAAAATCCCCATTAAATAATATATTTAAGAATATTTATTGCTAGTTTTCTATAATTTTATAGAACCCACAATGCAATGAAGTGTATCATTTAAAATACAGGTGAAACACCTGTAAAAATAATAATAATAATAATAATAAAATATAAATAAATAAATACAGAAAATGCTATGATATTAATACAATGCATTGTGCCCTATATATATATATATATATATATATATATATATGATATATGGGTAGTTGACGTATCAATGTGTCCTATGGTGTGATGGAAATGAAGATACATTTCTCTCATGTTATTTGTATGTTAACTTTTTTTTTTCATTTTTGCTATGTCACACCATAGGACACAGTCCAATTTTTTTTTTTTTTTTTGTCAACTACCCATATATATATAAATATATATATATGTGTGTGTGTGTGTGTGTGTGTGTGTGTGTGTGTATAGCTTGTAACCTGTATAAACTGATATTAATTTTATTACATCATCAAATAGCTGTGAGTAAAATAAATAATAAAAGTGAGTACTAACATTTGCACATGGTCTGTTTCAGAAAGAAAAATACTTTAAACAGAACTGTTTTTCTGTCTGGTGAAAGCATTTTCAAGTAGCTTGATATTTGCACCGTCATCATGCACGCCTCTCATTTTGGAGTGATATAGTTAACAAATGCATTGCTTTTTGAAATCGACCGTCAGGGAAGAGAAACGGGGCTACTTTGTCAACATGTCATCGTGCAGATTCTCCCCCCAAGCCTTTTTAAAGTAGAGAGGGGAAACAGGCAGCCGACATAAAAGACGACATCCTAGGCTCCTCTTAGCGAGCAGAAAGCAGCCTTTGACAAGCCCATTATGAGAAAGAAAATAATTGTCTCGCTTCTCGTTGTGCAGAAGCCTTCAAGGTCCCCCAGAATCCTGCACAAAGCCGAGACGTTTTGATGTAGTTATCTAATGCAGTCATCAGTAATGTACATTTCCTCCTATCTGCTCTGTTTACCCCAGCAGTGCTTAACAGGGCGGCTGTGTAGCGGTGTATTCCTTTCACCTGGGTGCAACTGTCTGTGAAACACTTCGAATGATTTTACTCTAATGGGAAATGAATGTTTTGTGCTATATGCAATAGGATTTCCGGCTTTCTAACAGCGAAATGCTGATTACAGATTTGTTGTCTCACACACTAGATGTTGCCAGTCCTGTCAATATTTATTATATACAGTAGCTCAATGTGCTATGTAGAAATGATGGAGGTATTCAAATAAGCCAGGCTTTTACTGCAGAGGAGGATGGAATATCTTTATCACGGCAGGATGTTGTGCTGTTGTCGTTTAAGTGCATGTGATATTTTTTGGCTCGTCTCTCAATCTTCCCCATCAGCATTCGCTCCACAGGATCAAACTGGCACGCTCAGTGGTCTCATCATTCCGCTATCCTGAAAAAGAGTGACTGACTGTGTTTTGGTCACTATAATCTGATGCAATAATCACGTCCTGTTTTCATATTTCACACACAACAGCATAAGCCATCATCTTACATTGTACATTACGCAGACTGAGTCATTCTGTGACTCAACATGCGAGATTCTCAGAGTTCAGTGGTTTGAATCCATGCCGTGTATTTTAATGATGTCTTCACTGTGTTTGGCTATCAGTTTCGAGTTCTGGCTGAAATGGAGAGCGTCGGTAAAATTACGTGCTGTATGCAGTTTGCTGTTGATGGTGTGTATAGATATAAATACCTAGAAACTGCATTTGCAGCTCTTCCTAATTACCACACATCTGTGCGACGGCCATATTGGAAAGGTCAAGAGCTGGCTGTGAACACATGAAAGTGAACTGACAGATGCCGTCTGCAAAAGGCAGTTCCATTCGATCGCAGTTCTGCATATGCAAACATCCATGATTAATGAGTGTTGATGATAAAGAAAAAAATTATAAAGCATGTGCCAGGTTCTTAGGGATACATGTTTTGTATTTTGGTTTCATTTGTTTTTGAAAAGCTTTTAAACCATCTTTACAAATGATTAAATGTATTAAAATGTCAAGTGGTGTAACCATCACATAAAAACCATTAACATATTTTCCTTGCATCTTGAATACGTGTGAGTGAACACAATTTATTCATTATATTCAAAAATGCTTTTAAATATACTTTTTAAGGTCAAACATGTTATTATCATTAATTATTAAATCAAAATCTCATATAATTTATATAATTCATAAATATCAAGTTACGTAATGTCATGCCCATGTTTTTGTATTTTTGGTTTTCATGGTTTCATATTTGTTTTTTCCTGTTCACGTTCCCATTGTGTTCTATTGATTTCAGGTGTGTCTCGTGATCCTCTCGTTTAGTTGTGCATTTAAAGAGTTATGTTCCTGGTTTCGTTGTCCGCTGTCTATTGTCATTTCTCCATGTTACTTTGTATTCCCTTTGGTTTTTGTTATTAAAAGTCTGTTGTTTGTTCACTCAAACCACATGCCCATAGACTGCATGCCAAGGTTATTCTCTGAGACATACAATAGCAAAAGCAATGGCATATTTAAACAACACACATCACCCACCAGTCACACAGCAACAGTCCTTGCCCAGGCTCCAAATCTGTAATCCCTGACCTTGTCATCAGCAGAAACAAAGGTGACTTTAAAGTGAGACGAAAAAGCACACTCCACCTCCTATTCTGTCATCAGCGATGCAGTGATGTTTGTGATGATGGGAAAGGAAACGATGTGACAGACTTTCCTAGTGGAAAACGCTCTGTCCACAGAGACTGTCCACATTGTTCACATGTCAGTGGGGCGGCTAATGAGAGACAACTCCCTATTTTTCTGCTACCTCAACTTGACACGGTTATGAATTCTTACATAATTTTGCA
Source organism: Onychostoma macrolepis (assembly GCF_012432095.1). Lineage (NCBI taxonomy): Eukaryota > Metazoa > Chordata > Actinopteri > Cypriniformes > Cyprinidae > Onychostoma > Onychostoma macrolepis. Next base: position 15,563,799 of record NC_081164.1, on the reverse strand, counting down.
TTATATTTTGTATATTTCAAGATTAAGTCTGCAGGCTGTGTCCCAAATGCAGTTTTAACCCCGTAAAGCTTGGCATTTAAAATAATAGTCCTAAAAAACAGAACAGTTTATTAAACTTTTAGACAAAATCTAAAAATATATGGATATATACAAAGTTTTTATATGTGTTTTTGTTGAGAATCATATTTGATATGCCAGGTTTGTATGACTCATAATTATGATATATAAGAATATAGAGCTCCAGGTGCAGAAACACCTGAAGGCCCAAAGTGAACAAAAATATGCAATTTGGTGCAGTTGCTGATATTTTTTATGGCCAAGATGTAAGATGAAATTCTGATGGCTTGTATTGCAAATCAATGAGATCTTTGTAACGGTGCATTTACAATTATATGCATTAAATGCATATAAATATCAGTTGTCACTCTATATCGCCTATCAAGATGATATGTAAATGCTTAGTTTTATGATCAAGCTCTGTACTTTGTATTGTGGGGGTCAAAACATTAAACACAACGATAACTGACAGATGTTAGTTAGTTGCTATTTATAGTGCTCTGAATCCATACTTTGGTGATACAAGCAGTGTGTAATTTAACTTTTTGGGCTCCTTTGCACTTTTAACTTGCAGAAACCTCAATGACCTCATTTCCGTCTACTTTCTGTAATTTAAAAATGCAAAGGAGCCCAAAAAGGTCAATTACACACTACTTGTATCACCAAAGTAAGAAAGGGTATGAATGCTCTCAGAACACATTAAATTCAAATATGAACCTGCATCTCCTGCCTGAGCACCACAACATAGTGGTTAGCATATGCACAAAGTTGTTGTTGTTTTTTTGTTTGTTTGTTGTTGTTGTTTTCAGTCTAAAGTCATTTTCGATTATCCACAATTATTTGCACTTTTTTTTCTTCTTTAGGTAAAAGCAGTCATTGTTTTGTGATTGCCATAAATGGGAAAAACACAATCTTGCCTGTCAAATTGTCAGAAAAACAGGCATCCTCATTTGTGCACTGCAATGAAGGGCATGCCATGCAGAGAGGAGCTCCTTAAGTAATTTTCAGCGGTACTGCTTCAGGTAAATTGATTGCTGAACAACTGCTGTTTATGTGTGTGTGTGTGTGTGTGTGTGTGTGTGCATGAGAGAGATAGAGAGGTCTATGCAGCTCCGTGGGGAGTTTTGCACTGTAGTGGCTGAGGTTTATAGGTCAAAGATGATTAAAGTTTGGGATGCCCCATACCGCTCTGAGAGTAAGTTCTGATGAAAGATCAGAGCAGCAAGATTGTAAGGTAAAGCATGGCTAGGATTGCAAGGCTGGTTTATTGAAAAAACCAGAGCAATTTGGCTGTGCTAACTCTCTGAAAGTGTCCTCTGGAAATTAACCAATCAGCTTCTGGCTTAGGAAAAGACTTTGTGAAGGCAGAGTTTTAGCAAGCAGCTTGTTTAGTTTGATATATCGAAGGGTCAAAAAAAAACTGTAAGAATCATTCTAATATGATTTGGTGCTCAAGACTAATTTCTTATTGTTATCAATGTTGAAAACAGTTATGAGGCTTAATATTAAGGCATTTCCATTTCAAATAAATGCGGTCGGTTTCACAAAAATATTAAACAGCACTACTGTTTCCAACAATGATAATAATAAATGTTTCTTGAGCAGCCAATCAGCATATCAGAATGATTTCTGAAGGATCATGTGACACTGAAGACTGGAGTAATGATAATGAAAATTCAGTTTTATCATCACAGGATAAATTACGTTTTAAAATATATTTAAATAATAACTTTAAATTATAATATTATTTCACAATATTATTTTTAACAAATATTGAACACTATAATATATACATGTAAAAAATTATTTTACAAATAAATATGCTTTTTAAAGTCAGGATCTCATAATTATAATAATTCTGACCTGGCATGAAACTGCCTTCATACCTTTGATCTGGGTAACTGAAACCAGCACTACTTTCACATCTTTCTAATATTATACCATATTATAATATAATATTTTATAAATAATGTTTGCCTTATTGCCAGACCAATTATTTTGTAAAGGAGAGGCTTTAAGGTAATGCAGGTTTATCATAAGAACTCAAATGAATATTGAAGTATTAAGCCACTGAACTGTGCTGTATAAAGAGCATATTTGTACCTGATATAACCCAATTAAAATGGTTTTGTTGATTTATTTAGGTTGATTTAGTGATACTAAATATTTTTACTTTTAAATAAAGTAAAATTTTTAGTATATGTAATTAAATAAATTAATGTGAACATTATTATTAATATTACGTAAGAAAAAAAATACATTATACAGTAATGCAAGAAACAAGCAAATACTACCACAGCTATTGTATGTAGGAAACTGGTTGCTGAGAAATCAACCAGCTATGCATTTTAGCACTGTATAAAAATATTTGTCTACAGAATGTCAAGGCTGACCAATCAGAATCAAGTATTCCAGTGAGCTGTGTAATGTGTGTAATGGTTTGAGCCAACTTCACATATTCGATTCAATAGCATTAAAGACAATTACCATACAAATAGCAGAAAGGCCTTTGAACTTGATACGCTACTTAATTAGAAATGGCCAACGATAGCACTGTTACATGTTTCATCAAGCATACCAAAGACTCCAACTCACTGTCTGTGCTGTTTAATTAACGTTAAGCCAATTTAAATCGCCTTTCCCAAAGGACGACTCCTCTCGCAAAGATTCAGCCGTTAGCACTCCTCTGACGATGTATATTGTCATAATCTCCTTGATTGCAATAAACAAAAGTTCTGACGATATTATTGAAGATATCAGTGATTTCAGGGAAGCATATGGTGGGATATTGCTTATTATCCACACCTAATGCACAGCTATCAAACTTATGAACAAAGTCTTGAGAGACACGTTCCTGCCTCATTAGTGACAATCTCAGAGTCTGTATTTTGTTTGTAATGCCACGAGGGACTCCATCATGTGTCAAATAATATCCAAAAGAAATTTATGGCAGATGCGCTAATTGCTTTATATAAAGGTTTTATTTAAGTAACCTGTATCAAATCTGTGCATAGCTCTTTGGCACAGAAAATGCAGAAATTTGTGAACATAACATACAGTATAATGCTAGAGTATTTTAAAGGAATCGTTTCATCAAAAGTTTATGAAAGTTTACTTACCCTCAGGTCATCCAAGATGTAGATGAGTTTGTTTCTTCATTGAAACAGATTTGGAGCAATTTAGCATCACATCACTTGCTCCTCACTAAATACTTTGCAGTGAATGGGTGCCGTCAGAATGAGAGTCCAAACAGCTGATAAAAACATCACAACAATCTATAAGTAATTCAGACACCTCGAGTCCATCAGTTAGTGTCATGTGAAGTGAAAAGCTGCTTGTTTGTGAAAAACAAATCATTAAGATTTCAACACTTTTCTTCATTATCCATAATATTGTTTTCAGTGAAAAAGTCATCTTGTCTGAATCAGGAGAGAAATATGCACAGATCAAACACTGTTTACAAACAATCCAAACAGCTCTAAACAAGTATGTCAGTTGATTTTGATGTGAGACGTTAACTTTGTAAGGTTACTTTCGCTTTGAAGTGAATGTGCCGATCCCCGATCTACATAAATGCGTCTGTGTTCAACCGAATCATTTGTGATCCAGCTTTATCTACAGATTATGTGAGTATGAGGGTTTTTATGAATCTTTGCAAATTCATTGTTTGCTAGTTAGTATGCTCCATAGACATATATACCTAGATGCCTCATTATTGACTTTCTATGGGCCGCGATACGTAAGCCATCCGCCATTTTTGGAACTGTATGTGAATTTTTGAGCGCATTGACTGTGTGCGCCTATAACAGCAAGTTATAAGCTTGTATATCTTTGAATATTCATTGATTATTATAGTGAATGTGAGATGGCTGGTGCGTCAAGGTATCTAGAGCGGTTGATTAGGGTATCTACACATATCTATGGTCTGCTCGTCACTCCACGGAAAAGAGGGGCGGAGTCAGCAGAGCTCACTAGCATTTAAAGAAACATGTACTAGATCAGCGTGCTGAAGACAGAGCTGATTTTGACAGGGTAAAGAAGGTGTTTTTTACACTACCATTGATCAATTTTAACCAAAGTATGTTATAGACGTTTCATTAAGACCCTAAAGAATCATATCAACTTGTGTAAAATGGGCTTTTTTTTTTTTTTTTTACAAACACACAGATTTTCACCTCACAAGATATTAATTGATGGCCTGGAGTCTTGTAGTTTACCTGTGGATTATTGTGTTGTTTTTATAAACTCATTTTATCCCTCATTCTGACGGCACCCATTCACTGCAGAGGATTCATTGGTGAGCAAAATTTCTCCAAATCTGTTCTGATGAAGAAACAAACTCATCTACATCTTGGATGGCCTGAGGGTGAGTACATTTTCATGCAATTTTTATTTTTGGGGGAACTATTTCAAACCTTTTGTATTTTTATGCTTAATGTTACGTAATTAGCTTAGCCAAACACTATTTAAGTTAATTGAAGCCAGGTGTGTTCTCTGATGTTAATGTCAGATGAGATGCTGTCTTAAAGGCAGCTACCTAAGGTTTTGGAACAAAGCAATAGTCCCTTCTCTCTGTTTTTATTGTTTTAATAAAAAATAGTTCTTCACAAAAGTGTTTACTTCTTCCCTTTCTGTGATTCTGTCGCTAGCTCTATCACAACAACAAAAGCTACACTTATGTCTAGAATTCCAGATGCTTCCATTTCCCTTCAAACCTAGATATTTCATAAAGGGGATGTATTTTTATACCTGACCTTGTCGCCTCAACACTTCTAAAACTGGGTCTCTTAACCCAAACACTCATTCAAAACAAAAACTCCTGTTCTCTCAGTCAGGAAAGACACAAAGCAGTACAATCTCTTCTCTCTAAGCCTCCAGTCACAACCTATTCTTATAAATCTCCCCTTCAAGCTCATTCGCATCCCCCTGAGTCCCAGAGTCCTCCATCTACACTCTGCTCTTTGCTGCCTATCAGTCAACGCGCTGTGTCTTTAAGTTAGGGACATGCATTACATAGACTATAATAACTGCAATTTCCTTTGCACAAAATGTTCTTTTCTACGACTGCTGCAAGCACTATTTCACTTGTCAGCTGGTCTGATATCTTCAAGCAATTCTTTCAGAATCCTGTTGCCAAAGCTTTTTTAGCCATCAATATAATTAGACAGCGTGAGAGCACAAAAAGGAGCTGAGGGACTGTGGGAAATATGAGCTGGGTACAATGATGGGGTTGGTCCATGGCTCAGAAGATATAGAACTCGATAGAAAAGTTCTAATTAAAATGCATTTCAGCACATTTGCCTTAGCGACTAAGCTTTAATTTAATTTAACTCATTCCCCAGTGAGAAACTGAGATAAAATTAATTAGTTTTTTCTTTCTTCCTTTTATTTTATATGTAACGTATATAAATCTATATTCATTACTTTGTTCATCCGATGCAAAATCTTCTGCACCTGAAAATTATATTTAATATTTGCTCAATTTATGCCATTAACTGCAAATCAATGAAGCAGTCATGGAAATGGACTACATTAAATTATCTGTTAGAATATTCACATGTAAAAAGGCCTTTTATTGTTTTTGTTTTATTTTGTTTTGTTTCCTATGAAGCCAACAGAAGTGTCGAAAATAAATAAATAAATATTTAAATATATAAATAAATTTGCCAAATTCATTCATTCATTCATTTGTTCTATGCAGGATCTTCTGCATGTGAAAATTATATTTAATAGTTAGCTTTATGCCTGACACAAATCATGAAATGGATTACATTATCAGTTATAAAATTCACATGTAAAAATAATGCAGTTTAATAAAGTAAACACATAACAAAAATAAAGCTTAATTTTGTTAGTTAAGTAGTTAATGAAGGTGACAAAATTGTCAAATAAATAAGCTTTTATGTATTTATCAATTCATTCATTTACTCATATCTATCTATCTATACTGAACAAAATTATAAACGCAACACTGTTTTTGCCCCCATTTTTCATGAGCTGAACTCAAAGATCTAAGACTTTTTCTATGTACACAAAAGGCCTATTTCTCTCAAATATTGTTCACAAATCTGTCTAAGTCTGTGTTAGTGTAATGATACAGAAGCAGGAACAGCCAGACTATAAACTGAAATCTTGAAGGTTGTCCTTAGCAGGACTAGAACCCATATCTTCTGGACACAGAGCTGGTGTTCTTCCTAAGTGAGCTAACCTAAGTTGAGGATTTTGAGACCCAAGTGCAGAGGAATCACAATTGGGAGACGAGAGGTATAACTTCAAGTGGCTTTACTTGTAGAAGGTCAAAAAAGGCAAGAAACAAAAGTACAAACAAAACCAGAAGCAAAGCTTCCAATAGTTACAAAAAGGGGAAAACAAAACAAGCACAATGGCTTACAAAGACTTACGGTCTGCAACAGGATACACAGGTAGGTAGGCTCAAGATTGAACAAAAAACAATGGCTAAAGGCAACTTAAATAGAGCCCTACACAGGTGAGTATCATCAACAATAATTGCTAGGCACAGAGTTCTTGCTAATGGTTGCCCCTGGCAACTGGGAGGAAGATTGCAGGCAACAGACATCCTGCGCCCCCTTGTGGCTGGGAGCAATACTGCTCATCATGGCAGAAGTATGACCCCTAGTGGTTGGAGGAAGTATTGCTGGCTAAAGTCTTACAGGAGCCCCTCTTGATGAACGGCTCCTGACGTTCCTTTAGTGCTGTTTGACTGTTGTCGTTGGAAGTCCCTGATGAGCTCTGGGTCCAGTATGTCTCTGGCTGGTACCCACGAGCTCTTCTGGACCATAGCCTTGCCAGTCAACCAAATATTGGACCCCTCCCGTGCTGCGCATGTTCAAAAGTCTCTCCACGGAGTAAGCTGGTTGCCCCTCCACCATCTGAGGAACTGGAGGTGGTCTAACTGCAGGAGACAAAGGAGAGTAGATGACAGGTTTGAGACATGAAACATGGAATGTGGGGTGTATGAGCATAGACCTGGGCAGTAGGAGTCGGTAAGAGACTGGGTTTATTTTCTTGAGAATCTTGAAAGGTCCAATGTATCTAGGACCTAGTTTCCGTGACTCGAGGCGCAATGGGAGATTTCTAGTCGAAAGCCACACTCTCTGCCCCGGACGGAGTGACGGACCGATCCGCCGACGTCGATTGGCCTGTTTCTGCTGTTCCGGGATGACTTTAACAGGGCTGCCCGAGCTCTCCGCCAGACCCCGGCACCTCCGGACTAACTGGGCCGGTGCTGGAACCTGTGCTTGAAGGTCCTGTTCAGAAAACAGAGAGGGGAACCCAAACTGGCATTCAAATGGGGACATACCCAATGATGAGTGATGGAGGGTGTTATGGGCAAATTCTGCCCAGACCAGCTGGGAACTCCACATACTCGGGTTGTTCGAGACCAGACACCTGAGGGTCTTTTCAATCTCCTGGTTCACTCTCTGTCTGGCCATTGGACTGGGGATGGAACCCTGAGGACAAACTGATGGTGGAACCGATTAGGCGTCCAAAAGCCTTCCAGAATCTTGAGGTAAACTGGGAACCCCTATCAGACACCATATCCTGAGGAAACCCATGAATCCTAAAGACATGTTGCATGAGAAGTTCTGCCGTCTGGCCTGCTGTAGGAATTTTAGGGGCGGAATGAGATGACATGCCTTAGAAAATCTGTCGACTACAACAAGTATCACGGTGTTACCTTGAGAGTTGGGTAGGCCACTAACAAAATCCATGGATATGTGGGACCAGGGTCGTCTCGGGATAGGGAGGGGATGTAGTTTACCTTGAGGGAGGGCTCTAGGTTCCTTATTTTGGGCGCAAGTGGAACAAGCAGCAACCATTCTCCGGACATCAGTTCCCATGTTGGGCCACCAAAATTTAGACTGGATCCGCCTCAGGGTTCTTAGGACCCCTGGATGTCCAGATGACGGTGCGGCATGACCCCACTGCAGTACTTCAGACCTGATGGTGTTAGGCACAAAGAGGCGACCCAATGGGCCATTACCTGGGTCAGGTTGGTGAATTTGGGCGTTCCGTACTGCTGTCTCCAAGTCCCACTGGATGCTTGCCAGCACTCTGTACCTTGGTATGATGGACTCTGACCTGTCCTCCTCTTCCTGGGACTCGAACTGCCTTGACAGAGCATCAGGCTTAATATTCTTGGAGCCAGGTCTGTAAGAGAGGACAAAGTCAAAACGGTTAAAGAAAAGGGCCCACCGAGCTTGCCGAGGATTTAACCTTGGCTCCCTGGATGTAAGTGAGGTTCTTGTGGTCCGTCCAGATCACAAATGGGTGTTTAGCACCCTCCAGCCAGTGCCTCCATTCCTCCAATGCCAACTTAACGGCCAGCAACTCCCGATTCCCAATATCATAGTTCTTCTCTGCTGCTGTCAGTCGACATGAAAAGAAGGCACAAGGATGGAGTTTATTGTCCTTAGTCGCTCTCTGGGACAAAACTGCTCCCACGCCCATGTCCGATGCGTCCACCTCGATAATAAACGGTAACTCAGGATCTGGTAGTGTCAGTATGGGGGTGGAAGTAAACAGCTGTTTGAGTCGTTTGAACGCTTGGTTAGCCTTCTCCGTCCACTGGAAGGGTGTGCCAGACCTCCTGGTGAGAGCTGTGAGAGGTTCTGCAATGGAACTGAAGCCTCGAATAAACCTCCTATAAAAATTGGCGAAACCCAGGAAGCGTTGGACTTTTCAATGAATCAGGGTGGGGCCACTCCAGGACTGCACGAACCTTGCTGGGATCCATCTGCACACTGCCACATGACAGGATGAAACCCAAGAAAGTAACTGTAGTGCTGTGGAACTCACTTTTCTCTAGTTTGACGAAGAGGTTGTTCAAGAGCAGACGAGAGAACCTGCCGGACATGTTGAACGTGGTCTTCGTAACTCTGGGAAAATATTAAAATATCATCGAGATAAACAAACACACATTTGTTAAGCATCTCTTAGAACATCATTGATAAGGGCTTGGAAGACGGCCGGGGCATTAGCTAGCCCGAAGGGCATCACCTGATACTCGTAATGCCCTGTAGGGGTGTTGAAAGCAGTCTTCCATTCGTCCCCCTCCCGGATTCTCACCAGGTGGTATGCATTCCGGAGGTCTAACTTAGTGAAGATGGTAGCGCCCTGGAGAAGTTCAAAGGCTGTGGCCATAAGTGGTAGTGGATAGCGATTCTTCACTGTGATGTTATTTAGGCCACGATAATCAATGCATGGGCGAAGACCTCCGTCCTTCTTACCTACGAAAAAAAACCCGCCCCTGCCGGTGAAGTGGAAGGCCGAATAAATCCATTCTCCAGTGCCTTACAAATGTAATCGTCCATTGCGGACCTCTCTGGAGCAGACAACGAGAACAGTCTACCTCTTGGAGGGCAAGTTCCTGGCAGCAACTCAATGGCGCAATCATAGGGTCGGTGAGGAGGAAGAGTATCGGCCCGGGATTTACTAAACACATCCTGGAGATCGACATATTCCTGGGGGACTCGAGATAGGTCAGGAGAAGAAACAATCAGAGCAGGAGGTGTTAGTTTGACTTGAGGAACGGCTAGTACCTTAGTTCTTGGTGTATTTGACTCATGCTGGTTCCAGAGTTGTCGTTTAGGCCCTCAAAAAGACTCAGGAGATGAAATAATTCCGTCCATTGGACATGCACATCTCCATCTGGTGAAACGGCTAGTTGGCCAGTCAATTTGAGGATTGTGAAAAACAAGCCAAGGGTAGCCGAGGATGACTGGGAACTCGGTGTGTCTATAATGAGAAAAGAGAGTGATTCTTGATGGGAGTCTATTTCAACTGAAATAGGAATGGTACGGTGTGTTACCTGGCGGACCCCAGAGGTCTGTTGTCTAGAGATGTTATAGTGAACTTATCCTGGAGAGTTATTAATGGTATCCTCCAGCTCTTGGCCAGAGTATGGTCCATGAAATTGCCAGCAGCGCCCGAGTCAATAAAGGCAGAACTCTTGTGCCAGCCACTGCCCCAGGAGAAATGCATCACTGTTGAAAATCCAGCTGAAGATCGGGGGTCAGTTATTTCTCTCGTCTCAGCCCCTCTCTCTGGACGAAATCTCTTTTCCCACAAGTTCAGGGCAATGAGTTCGAAAATGTCCTATTTCACCACAGTACAGACAGCGCCGCTCCCGCATACGTTTGTCCCGTTCAGATTGTGATAAGCGATTTTTCCCAAGCTGCATGGGTTCTTCTGTGGAAAGAGGCTGGAAAACAGGTTGAACTGGACTGATGTAGCTTTGGGCTGTGAGTCGGTCTTGTTGTTTCTCGGACCTCCTATCCCTAATTCGGTTATCCACTCGAATGGCGACATCAATAAGAGAATCCAAGTTAGGCGCAGGATCTCGGAAAGCCAATTCATCTTTTAGCTCAGGTGCAAGAGCCTGATGAAATGCTGCTTGAAGAGCCTGTTCATTCCAGCCACTCTCAGCTGCCAGAGTACGGAACTCAATAGCCATTTCTGCTAAACTGCGTGTTCCTTGGGTGAGTTGAAGTAATCGTTGGTCATTTCCTACTCCTCCTCCTGGATGATGGAAGACCCTCCTCATCTCTGCTAGGAATTGCTCAGAACCAGAAGTGAATGGTGAACAATGTTCCAAGAGAGCCGTAGCCCATTCCAAAGCTCTTCCAGTCAATAAGGTGATGATATAAGCCACCCGACTGCTCTCTGTAGGAAAACTACTGGGTTGAAGTTGGAAGGCTAGAGAGCATTGGGTGATAAAGCCTCGACAGCCCCTGGTATTTCCATCATATCTCTCAGGAGGTGGTAGCCTGGGCTCAAGAAGAGGAACCGCTGGAATTGGTTGAGGTTGAGGAAAGATGGGTAACTCAAGAACCTCCGGAGATGGAGGATTTTGGGGTAAAGCCAGAGAGCTCAAACGCTGAAGTATTTCTGTGAGTATCTGTTCATGATGTTGAATAGCGGTAGCTTGATTGGTGAGCTCGGATAATATTCTCTCTACATTTGACGAAGGGCCTTGACTCTCTGCTGGGTCCATCTTTTGGTTCAATCTTGCTGTAATGATACAGAAGCAGGAACAGCCAGACTATAAACTGAAATCTTGAAGGTTGTCCTTAGCAGGACTAGAACCCATATCTTCTGGACACAGTGCTGGTGTTCTTCCTAAGTGAGCTAACCTAAGTTGAGGATTTTGAGACCCAAGTGCAGAGGAATCACAATTGGGAGACGAGAGGTATAACTTCAAGTGGCTTTACTTGTAGAAGGTCAAAAAAGGCAAGAAACAAAGTACAAACAAAACCAGAAGCAAAGCTTCCAATAGTTACAAAAAGGGGGAAACAAAACAAGCACAATGGCTTACAAAGACTCACGGTCTGCAACAGGATACACAGGTAGGTAGGCTCAAGATTGAACAAAAAACAATGGCTAAAGGCAACTTAAATAGAGCCCTACACAGGTGAGTATCATCAACAATAATTGCTAGGCACAGAGTTCTTGCTAATGGTTGCCCCCTGGCAACTGGGAGGAAGATTGCAGGCAACAGACATCCTGCGCCCCCTTGTGGCTGGGAGCAATACTGCTCATCATGGCAGAAGTATGACCCCTAGTGGTTGGAGGAAGTATTGCTGGCTAAAGTCTTACAGTTAGTGAGCACTTCTCCTTTGCCGAGATACTCCATCCACCTCACAGGTGTGGCATATCAAGATACTGATTAGACAGCACGATTATTTCACAGGTGTGCCTTAGGCTGGCCACAATAAAAGGCCACTCTAAAAATAAAAGGCCACTCCTCTTCAATGGCTGTGCGAAGTTGCTGGATATTGGCAGGAACTGGAACACGCTGTCGTATACGCCGATCCAAAGCATACCAAACATGCTCAATGGGTGACATGTCCGGTGAGTATGCTGGCCATGCAAGAACTGGGATGTTTTCAGCTTCCAGTAATTGTGTACAGATCCTTGCAACATGGGGCCGTGCATTATCATGCTGCAACATGAGGTGATGGTCGTGGATGAATGGCACAACAATGGGCCTCAGGATCTCGTCACGGTATCTCTGTGCATTCAAAATGCCATCAATAAAATGCACCTGTGTTCGTTGTCCATAACATACGCCTGCCCATACCATAACCCCACCGCCACCATGGGCCACTCGATCCACAACGTTGACATCAGCAAACAGCTCACCCACACGACGCCATACACGCTGTCTGCCATCTGCCCTGTACAGTGAAAACCGGGATTCATCCGTGAAGAGAACACCTCTCCAAACTGCCAGACGCCATCGAATGTGAGCATTTGCCCTCTCAAGTCGGTTACGACGACGAACTGCAGTCAGGTTGAGACCCCGATGAGGACGACGAGCATGCAAATGAGCTTCCCTGAGACGGTTTCTGACAGTTTGCGCAGAAATTCTTTGGTTATGCAAACCGATTGTTGCAGCAGCTGTCCGGGTGGCTGGTCTCAGACGATCGTGGAGGTGAAGATGCTGGATGTGGAGGTCCTGGGCTGGTGTGGTTACACGTGGTCTGCGGTTGTGAGGCCGGTTGGATGTACTGCCAAATTCTCTGAAACGCCTTTGGAGACGGCTTATGGTAGAGAAATGAACATTCAATTCACGGGTAACAGCTCAGGTGGACATTCCTGCAGTCAGCATGCCAATTGCACGCTCCATCAAAACTTGCGACATCTGTGGCATTGTGCTGTGTGATAAAACTGCATATTTTAGAGTGGCCTTTTATTGTGGCCAGCCTAAGGCACACTTGTGCAATAATCATGCTGTCTAATCAGTATCTTGATATGCCACACCTGTGAGGTGGATGGAGTATCTCGGCAAAGAAGTGCTCACTAACACAGATTTAGACAGAATTGTGAACAATATTTGAGAGAAATAGGCCTTTTGTGTACATAGAAAAAGTCTTAGATATTTGAGTTCAGCTCATGAAAAATGGGAGCAAAAAAAAAAGTGTTGCGTTTATAATTTTGTTCAGTGTATGTATGTGTATATATATATATATGTATGTGTGTGTGTGTCATAGATATGAGAAAATAATTTTATATTTGATTTTAATTTAAGCTTTTTTTTTAAGATTATGAGACATGAGACTCATAACTAGAATATATTTAACAAGAAAAGGGAAAATAATGCAATGAGTGTACAAAACGTCAATGTGACAAGCTGTGTCCTCATGTTACACAGGACCTACATTTCTCTTAGCAAAAAATGAATTCAAACTCGCCTTGACAATATCTTTAGAATGGCCCTGAGGGTTTGTGTGTCCTCTGCTGTTTCACAGATTGTCCTCTGCTCACCTTTTTGTCTTGAACAAACATTGTATATGATTGGGCTGATGTATGTTAGTTTATGTAAAAGGATCACCATGAAAACCACTAATCAATTGTAACAACATTATACAGAGGTTATACGGGAATTTTTTTCTCCTTCCTCTCTCTCTCTCTCTTTCTCTTTCTTTAAGAGAATCAAAAGGACAAAATTGGTTCAGGTCACGATGCCCAGTGAATTCAGACCTGCATCTCCTGCATAAGCACCATGGCCCAATATTTTGGAGTGTTTGTACTGTAGGTTAGTTTTTATTTGGGTCTTTTTCACAGACAGTAATGAGTTCTTGTTTCACAGAATGACTATTAATATCTCCTTCCTCAGACACAGCAGGATCATCTGACAGTATTGGGAATACACACAAACATAAGCGCTTGATTATGAGCGAGAAGGGGACCTTCTAAAGGTATGAGCTGTAGCAGAAACCTCTGCAGGTTGGTTGTGTTGGTAAAATACAACGAAAATCCTTGGAAGGATGTGTCATTGTGGCAGGGTCACGAAAGGTTCGAAAGGTACCATGTATTGATGTATGTATTACTGTATTGATGTATATCCCATTGAAACAGTATATAAGGTTTAAAAAATCCAATAGCCTGCATTTCACAGCCGTGAACATGATTTGCTACTTGCTATTCAAGGAAGAGGGAAGCCTTTTCATTCTATAGACAGAATCTTAATGGACAAAAAAAAACTGGATGCATTCTTGAGTGCAAGATAAGACATTTGTACTGTTAAACATGAAAATATTTTAAATATGTGCAAAATATTTAAGTACAGTATTTATAAAATATAGAAAAGCATTTGCATATTTAGTCAGTTAAATTGGTACCATTAGAGCACCATTAGATGTATAAATATGAAGAAAAAATTACTGATTAATTTAATGATTTCAGAGCATTATTAATTACAAATTAAACGGTAGTGATTCGAACTTATAAAATTATAAACTAGTAATAATAGTAATTATTATTATTATTATTATTATTATTAATTTGTTAGTTTATTTATTTATTCAATCACTATTATTATTATTTGAACACTATTTTGGTCTACACTTTCCTACTACTACTACTACTACTACTATAATAATAATTATTATTATTATTTATATTCATGAGGTCTAATTTATATTCAAAATCAAAATGCTCTTTCTGTTGTTCTCTTTTGTCTTTCTCAGCCACACACACATAGTCTGCAGTTAATTACAGCATTTAAGATGACAGACAGACTGCATATGGTATTAAAATTGTGGGTCACCCTGGTCCTTTTATGACCTTGTACCTGGAGTGCACCTGCTATATTCAGCCAAACCATGAGAGGTAAAACTTTGATTGGGTACTTCAGGCACATTTTCATCATTACAGTCTATTAGACTGAGCAGAGTGGACTCTCTGCGAGAGAAAAATGCCAGCTCTGAGATGTGTTCATCTCTCTAGTCAGTCTGCACCATGCCAAGAGTCATTACATTCATTTATTCAGTGTCCTCTCCTGCACATAATGAACTCTTTGCACTGGACCTTGCTAAAGATGCTAGGAGAAGATATACTTTTGTACTAAATTGTCTGCATTGTGATTTTTATAGTATAAATCATGGCTGTGGAGTGAAACAGCTCTCTGAAATTCATAGTAAAGCCTTTGAAGATGGACCAGCATACGCCATGGCTGTTATTCACAGGCACCTTCCTATTTTGCTATGATCATTTCTTAGTAATCTAAGTGCAGGGAGAAGCTAAGGCCAGTCAGGTCAACACCACTCAGACACTGTATAAAAACTGTCCATCGTCCAGTTTATGCTTAATTGCTAGTACAAACCCTCAGGACTCAAATCACAGCATAATACAGTTCAGAGGGCTCATAAATGTCCATCGGTAATGAAACAAGATTAATTTCTTTCATTAGCTTATCTCCGTGCTAATACAGTCTCTTCTGTATCCAATAAGACTAAAATTGTCCCCAAAAGAGTCGCTAGGCCAGTTTGATCTGAGATCATAGGAGTTTGTTTTCTTTAAAGATCCCATGAAGTAAAAATAAGAGCTTTGTGGCTTCTAGCCCATGTCTGTTTGCTAAGCATAAAGATAGCAAAGTCCACTGTTAGCAAATAAACACATTTAATATTTACCTTGGAGTAAAATATTGATGATTAGTGCACTAAACACAGATCAAATGCTCTCTAGAATGAGAATGCATCCCTAATACCATCTGCAACTGAGTAGCAAGTAGCAAACAAGTGATTCAGCTTATTAGCATATCTACGTTAGCATTTTGCTGTAACTTCATGATCTAGTTCTAAAAAGCATTATTATACATAGATAGCATTCTCCAGGTTTTCTAAACATCATTAGTATCATATGCTCTACCACAGCTACCTGTTTCAACAGGAAGTAAGTTGACACAGGACAGAAAACTGTTTTTTTAAGCCATTTCATGTTGTTTTTAACATCACTGGAAAATATATTTTCTGATAAGATATGCTGGTGTGCAAAATACAAATACTTTAAAAAGTAGGCTAAAGGTGTGCACGGTCACATTAGTAAAATTTAGCAGGCAAAGGTCAACCCAGATAACAATTTTTGGTTATTGTAACATTCCCAGAATGTTATTTTGTTAAGGTTTGTTTTTGGTTAGTCAGGAAAGTTTTCTTAACAGAAGCAGAACATGGTTTCTAGAGCGTTAACATTAATCTAATGTTATTACAACGTTCCTCTAACCTCTTTTCTCCAATATAGCAGCATGGAAATGATCTGTGTGAAATACTAATAAGTATTATTAAAAAAAACATATCTTGTTTTTATCTATTGTTTAATTATTAAAAAATAATCTGAGCACATCAACCATCATATGTAAGATTAAAGGTGGAGTAAGTAATTTCTGGTACCCAATGCTGAAATCACCAAAACAAACACGCCCCTACCCAAAAAGGGTCTCGCCCCTATTTTGATAGCTCTGCCCCACACATACATACGCATACCAGGCAACAATTAGTTCTGTGAAACAAAGGAAAACTCATTATAATCAGTGATGCTGTCTACACTGGATGCAGAGCGGTGCGGTGAGGTGCGGTGCGACACGACAAATCTCAGACAGTACACTGCTGCCACGTTCTATTTATGACATATTGACACAAATTTCAAATGATTTTCAATGGTCGCTTTGTCGCGTCCACTGAAGTTTTTAGCTGTTGCAGCATGGCGTGACACGACAGCTGTAGAATGGTGTAAGCCTTCTTTTGTTCCGCAGACATTTTTTATCCACCATCTCTATCTTTCTGTTGTCGCTCGGCTAATGTCCATCATGTGCAAAACAAAAAAACAAAAACAAAAAAAAATCTACCCTGCAACGTTCTGGGGATGTTATTTTATGGTTGCTTAATAACAACCTTAAAATAACCATAAGGGAACAATTTGTTTATTTTTATGTTCTTTTAAAAATAACCACCCCGCAACGTTCTGGGAACATTATTTTATGGTTGCAAAAGATAGAACATTTCTAGAATGTTATTTCTTGGTTCTTAAAAAAATAACCAAACGGGAACCAAAAACTAACGTTAGGAGAACATTCTGTGTTTGCTGGGAATTGTTTGTTGCAGTGATGTATAAAGCACAACTCGCACACAGAACTCACTTTCAAACCAAGCAGCTTTCTGTTGGTCAACACAACTAATCCACCAGACTAACTTGAACCTGTTGCGAAATCTGTGTGGGGAAAACTTTCACCCTCACACGAAATTCCTGAAAATGTACAGTAGATTCCTATTGAAATGATCCGAACAACGGTAAATGTGACTGCATGGTAATTTCCAAATAATAACTGCTTTGTCACGGTCCACGGTCCTTTTGCATTTTATGGATTCAGCTTTGTCTCCTGGCGCGATTCTGCCCATTTCCCATTTTAAGGGGTTGAAAAGCCTGAAAAATGCGCGCTCATTTAAAGAACAGCAGGGCGCTCGTATTTCTGTGGACTAAGTGTAGGGTGTAAAGCATAATTAGCATAGCCATATGCAAACACACCGCTTGTCCTGGCTGCTGTGAGCCAATCATTGGACGTCATGTACTGCACAGGAAATAATTGGGTCTAAGTTCAGCTGTTTGCGCTTTTTGGCCTACATAATCACAGACATCTACCATTGCAACACACACAAAACTCAAAGTTACTAGGACAGTTATTTAACAACTTTTTCGGATGTTAAATGTGCACTTTTGGGGAATACCACTATTAGGGTCACCACATAAAAGCAATTTCTACAGGGCACTGGTTCAGCTGCGGAATAAATTTGTCACATTGTGTATAATGAGGATATCCTTAACCCAAGACATAATGTAGGACACACAGGCTCACTGAGACCATAAGATGATTTACAAGCCCACTTAGCAACTCTGCTCCTCTGTAAAGCGGACACACATGCTGCAAATTTTTACAAAATCATGACCGTCAAACTTTTTTTTTAATGCTGCACTACAAACAAAACTTCTGTTTTGTACTTTTCCTCACACTTCACTTTAAAAGGCTATTGGAAGTCTTCAGGTGTTCACTTGTATATCACAATTTCCTCTAGCGCTTGGGTATTTCTGCTAGTTTTGTGCAAACATCAGAGGTGATGAAGGCTGTTAATTACAGTGCGATCTTAATGGGTCTGGAATTCCTCACAAATGACAGCAGTGCTTCACTATGGGGAACTTTGGGAGCATTGTTGCAGCCCTTTTCAAAGCAATTCCCCCTCTTCTTTCTTTCCTTTTAGAAATATATAGTAATTATGTTGAATAGGCTGATGGATGTTTTCACGTTGTATTTATTCTCAATGAATCTGGGTGTGAGGCGCGTGCCAGTTTACTTACTGAGATGTCGATTGCTATGATTTGGTGGGGAAATATCACCCCGCATAATCATTCATCTGTGAAATTACTAATTATCTTTTGTAATTACAGAACTCTTACTTCATACTCAAAGTCGGCTACACTGGAATTTTCATTTTCAGATTTATAATATGATTCAAAAGTGTGATTGTGTCATCAACCACTAAAATTTGAGGGCCAGTTTACTGAAATATTGTGTCACTTTTGCATTTTATTTCAGCCCAATCGGGCATCTTATTCAATAACCACCCATTACTAGATGCTATCTGCATATGCCTCCCTTTTTATGTAAATAAGGATTGTTTTGTGTCTTATTTATAAATTTCATTGATATTTAACGTTGTATTAACACCTGCAGAAAGCGGGTGGTAATGCTGGCACAGTTCATTTTTAGTGCACGGCGTTTCATGTCTACAGATATATTTCTACCCAGCATTATTAGTGGCATAACGTTGATTATCACAAAAACTAACTTCCACATGTCTCTTGTGTTTTTTTTTTTGTTTGTTTGTTTATTTTCCCAAATATATAGATCATAGTGAAGTGTGTACAATGGAACGATACGCAAACATCACAATACTCACAGTGTCATTTTAGTGTTATTTGTATACTATTTTAGTATTTATTAATATTTTGAATTGGCTTTTATTTTATATGTATTTTTATATCAGTTTAAATGATTCCATTTATTAAATTATATTATTATTATTATCATTATCATTATTATCATTATTTTAAGTTTTAGTAATTCTATGTTTTTGTTTTTTGCTTCTATTTAGATTTAATTTGTTTATAATTAAGTTAAGTTTTTGACATTTTAGTACTTCAGATTAAACTTCATGTATTTTGTTTTGTTATTTTGTTAGGACAACCATTCTTTTTCTTTTCTTTTTTTTTAAGTTGATCTAATATTTATATTTTGTTTAATACAAAATATTTTAATAACTTTAGTTTATAATAAAACTACTTATTCTTTCAGTAGTATAGCCACAAGCCATAAACAATATGACTGTTAGCATGATTTTAGCGTGAATAAATTGCTTACTAATCTTTTACAGCTCAAATAAATACACAAGACACATTTTACATTTCTACTTTTAAATTCTGCAAAAATTGACCTCTAAATATATCACTGTAATCTTTGTTTTTGCTTTATATGCTGTCGATTCAGAATATTGCTTTATTATTAACGTATGGCAAAATGGGCCCTTACAGTACCTCAATAGCACTGTTTGAACACCGATATGGATTTACATTTAGAGCTTTTATCACGTTTATGCCATTATTGATTTGTATCATTATAGACTTGATCTTTCCGCAGCTTATAGGCAGCCCAGTGTGCTGCTTTTGTTTTCCTATCCAGTAGATTGTTGCCTTTGGTGAGTTTCTCATGATTCAGACTCCAGCTCGCTCAAGTCTGGCTCTTAGCTACATATTGACCTTTTTTTTTTAATGACTTTGTATACTGACCTGTCATAGACTGAAAATCTTAATCGTTTTGTACTGTAACTGTGTGCTGCTTTTCTCCCCTGTGTGACAGGCTGGTAGTTCATTTGAAAAGCTATCAATATAAGCTGAACAGAATGAGATATGGCAGGAAAATTAACATGGAAGAACGACGAATGAATGGTAGGTAGTCATTACAGAGATTGACATTAAGGCATTGAAAAAATTACATTTAAATGTATGTTCTCTCGGCAAGCACTTTTCTTTCCGAGAAGTGCACATTGTGCAAGAAATTACCAGAACATGTAGCTGGAAAAGATGTGAAAGATTATCATTCAATTCTTGCTTTATCTGACGTTTACTGTCACTTACAGTAAGATTCTGCTGACATCCAGCAGGTATGAAGTGACAGGTGAAGTCATAGATTTGCATAGAGCAAAGTCCCTTTCACATGACTTGTATCAGGGCTTCAGCGCACCTTTTGACACAAACGCCATGCTTGCTTTGACCCTCACATGAAAAGAGGTGCAGAGAGCAAAGAAAAGCCTCATTAATGTAATGTACATTAATGTATGTAATGTATAATTAATGTATGGAATTACTGAAAAGAAAACCTTGAGTAGTTTGGCATAAACATTATAAATTCTTGGAAAATATTTGAAACTGCTTCATTGCTTATTGATATTTGAGGATCTAATAAAAAATAAATACAAATTTTTTCCTACAGATCATGTGATGCCACCAGCACGCCGAAACAAATGAAATGGGAAATGATATCATAGAGTGGAAGCCCAAGTCAAAAACAGTACGTTTCTAAACATATCAAAGATAAACATAATTTGGCCTTTTTATTACCAGGCCTTTAGTTCCGGTTGCAAAATGTTATGTGGTGTGACTCCCCAAACACGCTTGATATTTATGAATTAATAATTCATATTGGTTTAAAAAAATACATTGAGAAAAAAATATTAATAAAATAATTACAATTATTTTTGGAAATCAATTTGTGTACTTGCATGTATTAAAAGTGGAAGAAAAATAAGTTATTTTATTATTTTTTATTTGTTTAGATTTTTATATTTATGAAATTAATTGAAAATTTTACTTTACATTAATACAAAAGGTACATTTCTGGTAGAACTACTTATGCGTTTAAAAATATATAGAAATTTTGTTGGCAGGATTCAAAGCGCACGGCGAAAGTTTAATCCAAATACACAGTTTTTAGTAATCCTCAGGAGAACAAAAAAATTAAAAAAAAGAATCCAAACAGGTTGTAACGGAGCCAACGAGATGAGAGACATGCGGATCCATGTGCGAGCTTTATTACAAAAGGCGTGGTCAGGAAACAAGCAAGGGTCAAACAGGTATATCACAGGCAAGGCAAAGAGTCATCCAAACCGGGCATGGGTCAGTCGACAGCAAACAATATCCAAAGGGGCTTGACAAGAGAGGTAAATCTAAAACGTAAACAATAGTCCAGGCAGGGGAAAACACAATCCGAAACAGGCAAGACTAGGAAAACTATAAAAGGCTCTGTAGGGTAGCTAAAGCTAGGGCAGCGATAAGTGCATACAATACTCGGCTGTGAGGGGGAGAAAGTCCATGGTTTATGTAGGGTGTGTGATCAGTGCAATCAGCTGTGTGTGCAATCAGTGTAATCAGCTGTGTATGTGTCATCAGTTCAATGGATGATGGGAAATGCAGTCCAGTGTGATGTATGTGTGAGAGTCAATGTGGTGAGCGAGTGACCTCTGGTGGTGAGTGAACGGAAGTTCATAGACCGGATTCGTGACAGAGCTTCGGACAGGGTAATTAGTGCAGGAACAGGAGGGTTAAAGTGAGCTGGTTTGGGGATACCAGCTGCACGTGCAGACACCAGTGGTGCATCCCTCACACTGGATACCAGACTAGGATGCTGAAGGACTGACCTTGAATATTTGGGTGTGGCAGACAGGACGTGACAAGACTCTGGCTGATCAGCGGTGATGTGAAGAGACTTTGGAAGGTCAGCTGAGACGTGCTGTGACTCTGGACGATCAGCTGAGATGTGACTCGATTCATGAAGATCAGCTGTGACTTGGCTTGACTCATGAAGATCAGCTGTGACTTGGCTTGACTCATGAAGATCAGCTGCGACGTGAAGATCAGCTGTGACTTGGCTTGACTCGTGAAGATCAGCTGTGACCTGGCTTGACTCGTGAAGATCAGTGGTGACTTGACCTAATTCGTGAAGATCAACGGTGGCTTGACTTGGCTCATGAATGGCAGAAATGACATGACGGGGTGTTTTTGTGGCCGCCATTTTGTGAACAGGCTCAGCTGTCGCCGCCATTTTGTGAGCGTGCTCTAACGTAGCTGCCATTACATGAGTGAGTGCAGTGTCGCATTCCCCAGCGACACCCACAGTGAACACTGAACCAGCAGTCAATAAAGCATAGTCCATAAAGTCCTTTAAACTACAATTGTACTTCCCTTCAGGTAAACATGACTTAATGGGCTCATTTAATACAAAATGAAAAATGTCTTTTAATACGACCTCAAAGGGTACCCTGCAAGTTATCTCACAGAATTGAGTGACGTACTCCTCAATAGATGAACTCCCTTGTCTCAGGTCGAGCAGCTGGTCGAATGGATCCATACCTGGCCAGGGTTCCTTAGAAAAGCCGCTGGATCCTTGTGTGGCCGAGTATTCTGTAACGGAGCCAACGAGACGCGAGAAATGCGGATCCATGTGTGAGCTTTATTACAAAAGGCGTGGTCAGGAAACAAGCAAGGGTCAAACAGTGGCAAACAGGTATATCACAGGCAAGGCAAAGAGTCATCCAAACCGGGCATGGGTCAGTCGACAGCGAATAATATCCAAAGGGGCTTGACAAGAGAGGTAAATCTAAAACATAAACAATAGTCCAGGCAGGGGAAAACACAATCCAAAACAGGCGAGGCAAGACTAGGAAAACTACAAAAGGCTCTGTAGGATAGCATAAGTGCATACACTTATGCTACCCTCGGCCGAGAGGGGGAGAAAGTCCATGGTTTATGTAGGGTGTGTGATCAGTGCAATCAGCTGTGTGTGCAATCAGTGTAATCAACTGTGTATGCGTCATCAGTGCAATGGATGATGGGAAATGCAGTCCAGTGTGATGTATGTGTGAGAGTCAATGTGGTGAGCGAGTGACCTCTGGTGGTGAGTGAACGGAAGCTCATAGACCGGATTCGTGACACAGGTAATAAGGCAATCCAACAAAGTGTAAATCAATGCAACAGAGACAAAAGTAACAACATTAATAACCAGCAACTCAGAGAACTAAAGGAAGGGAATTTATACAAATGGAAGAGAGGAACTAATGACTAAATTAACTAGACACAGGTGTACTAACTAAGACAATCAAGGGGAAACAGAATATAGATCAATGAACAAGACAGGTAACCAAAGTAAAAACAGGGTGATGGTGTGCCAATATGATTGTTTTTTTTATCTTATCATCTGATTATTTTTATCTTATTACATACTTCAGAATCCAAGATTTCAATATAAACAATTTACAACTGTTACTTCTCCAAAATCAAATAATCTGAGCAATAATATTATAGCTGTATAGTCTTACTTTATGATAAGAATTGTCTCTTTGGTGTCTGTTTTATTACTCCTGGGAAAAAGGAGGAAAGAACAACTTTGAGCAATAAAATTCCCCCCAGAGATGGTGACAGCCCAGACAAGCTATTAATATAGTTATGTAATGGTGTGATTTGAGCTATAATGAAGATCTCTTCATGCAACTTCTAATATCACTGGGTTGCTATTAGAACAGTTAGCTGAATAATAAACTAGTTAAATCTGAGCAACCATCTGTACAAATATTGGATTACAGAAATAATGTTCATTGAAACATAAAGTGTGTTCATAGAAATGTATATAAACTGTCTGTATTTGTTTCATTTTTTTGCAGATGAAATAGTAGTTAATCGCTCATTTCTTGGGCTAATTGCGCATTTCTCTCTGTGTGTGTGAATGATTTACTCTAAGATTTTTGTAAATGTCAATTACTGAAGTGCCTAAAGCTCAAAATATAGGGTTTTCTTCTACATACGATAAGAAAAATTGCACAGCAAATCTCCTGACGTTAAGTCTTTGGATGCTATATGCAATAAAGAGAGGGGTTATTTCTCTTCAGAGAGAGTGGCAGTCAAATTTCAGCCTGTAGTTTATCTGTGAGTCTCTTTCTCTCTGTTCAAAATGGAATGCAAATATTCATTCAGCAGATTCAGCGGAAAAGCTCGCTAAGGTATATACTTGCTTTTTCCTCTCAGAAATGGAGGCCCCTAAAGAATTTAGAATTTCACACATAAGAGAGTGTGACAGGAGCGAACTATTGCGAACATATGCTGCATTATTTTGTCTTCACTCTGTGGCTGTGCTGCTGTGATGTAACCTGACTTTGAAGAAAATTGTATTCATTCAGAGATCAGTCTTTTCTCGATTAAGGATTAGTTCATCTATTAATTATTACAGTTATTTTTAAACGCATTTAACTATTATCAAATAGCATAACTCTTTCAACACCTGTTGTTTGTTTATATGTACAGTATGTAAGTATTCATCTGACTTTTTCAGTCACACTTTAGTTTGGGGACCAGTTCTCACCATTAATCAGCTAACTGACTATTTACCAACTATCGATGACTTTTGCATCAATAGCTTCATAATTTTGTAGTTGTAGTTGTTAAGTTTTAGTATGGGGTAAGATCTAAAATATGGTCATGTAGAATAAGGCATTAATATGTGCTTTATAAGTACTAATAAACAGCCAATATGCCAGTAATATGCATGCTAATTAGTCGCTAGTTAATAGTGAGAATAGGCTGCTAAACTAAAGCATTATCACTTTTTCTTTTAGCGGTACCAACCCTTAATAACATGTAAATGATAACCAGTACTGTTTTTTTTTTTTTGTTTGTTTGTTTGTTTTTTTCAGCATATTTACATTGTTTGGTCTTCAAAAGAATAACCAGCCAGTAAAAGGCTGATTTCATTTTTGATAACTTCACAAATGAGCCATTTATGCCATTTCAAAAGATCAAAGTAATGATCCTTGGCTGATTCGGAGCCATACATAAATACATAATAAGTTGAGTGAGCGAGTGAGTGAATGAATGAATAATACAAATGAAGTTGTCTGATGATTCAATCCATGACGCTCTGTTCAATTCAGATTGATTGTCCAACTGGTTTCATTCATTTCAGTGAATTGGTTTGATTCCATCAAAAGAACCACAAAAGACTAGCAGTTTGTTTGCAATTTGGATTGCATGTTAGAAATTGGCTAAATAATAATATACTAATAATTTATTATTATTAGTATTATTATTATATGTATATTTTATGTCAGAAAACACTAGTCTTCTCCGCCATTGCAGTTCCCGACTCTTAAACTGTTTTCATGTCCTCAAGCTAAGGGATATTGGACATGACAGGCTGGTGTGAAAAGGCTGGAAAAATGAAAAAGTCGAATCAGTGTCATCTGATATAGATGTGCCCTATGAAGAGAAAATCAAAAATATAGGGAGCATTTTTTTTTTTTTTTTTTTTGTAAGTGAAAGAGTTTTGGCACAACCTTTCTCTCAGGTGAAAAACGTAATACAAATGTCTTCTTTTACCACACTTTTCCTTTCTGACTCACAGAACAATAAGTCATTATCAGTCTCTCTGGTGTCAAAGCGGTGTTAATATCACAATATCACTGGGAGATGACACTCGTTCTGGTGTTTCACATTCGTTTTTGTTCTATTAAACATTGTATCTGCATGCTAATTTAATAATGAAAGATTCCAAGTAAACCATACCATTCAAATGTTATTCTTTATTTTTTTGAATTTTTAAAAGTCTCTTTGGCTCACAAATTCTGCATTTATTTGATCCAAAAAATTCAGTTAAAACAGTAATATTGTGAAATATTATTACAATTTAAAATAACTGTTTTCTATTTGAATCTATTTTAAAATATAATTTATTCCTGTGATGCAAAGCTGAATTTTCAGCATCATTACTCCAGTTTTCAGTGTCACATGATCCTTCAGAAATCATTCTAATATGCTGATTTGGTGCTCAATCAACATTTCATAATATTATAAATGTTGAAAACAGTTCTTCTGCTTAATATTTTTGTGAAAACTGATTTATTTATTTATTTTCAGAATACTTTGATGAATAGTACGTTCATAATAACAGCATGCATTTGTAACATTATGAATGACTTGACTGTCATGACTTGACTGAATGACTTTTAATTTCTTTAATGTGTCCTTACTAAATAAAAGTATCAATTTCTTAAAACCCAAAAACCCCCCAAAAAAAAAAGATTGGCCCTAAACTTATGGACTCCAAACTTTTCATTAATATCATATAACATGACTATATGAGCACTAGCTCACTCAGCTTTCTCCCTCTATTTACAGTATGCAGAAAAGTCTTTAATATATTCATAATTTTACATATTATGCAAAACCGTGTAGTCAACCAGCAGGTATGACGGCAGCTACAACACTTTAGTCACATCTGCTTTCATTTAAATTGTGAATCCTGCTATGTGTTGGTTAAAAATCAACAACAGAGTAAATGCATTTGCATTTTAATGAGGGAAAGCTGAAGCATTTGTTATGTTTGTTCGGTGGCAGGCCAGAAGAATTGACAAGCTTCTAAAAACGTTGAGTTCATGGCGAATAGCGCATTAATCATTGTGACTGGGCTTCCATTACAGCGAGTGGTCTGGAAGTAGCGTTCCACTTCATTATCCGTGTGGCACAATGTGCTGTCATAATAGGCCGAAGAGAAGCGTGAAGACTTCAGATAGAGGAAGCAAAACAACTGCCTCATCTCATTCCCAACAATCTGTGTGGGGGTTCAGTGATAGTGCTGCACGCAACACGACTGCTGTATCAACTTCATGGGTGGTAGAGGAGTTTCAGATGGAGACTGCCAGTTTATTTATGTGATTTATTTGATTTGTGAGGGGAAAAGTCATGACATTATACAAATATAGACAGGATTTTTTTTTAATGATTTATTTTATTTATGATTAATCATTTTAACTTTTTACTCAGAAATAGAATATGTATGTGTGTGTGTGTGTGTGTATATATATATATACACATATACAGATATATACATGTATACATACACATATACATACAAAACGTTTTTTTTTTTTTTCATCAGGCAAATGAAAAATTATATGATGGTAGTCTTCAGTGCTGTCCTATAACACTCAAATGTATTATATTATATTATATACCAAATAACTGTGTTAGATGCAAAAAAAATCTTCAGATAAGCTTACATTTGTAATTATTGCAGTCTATGATATGTATATACAAAACATTCTAAGATATTTCTAATTGTCATCTACTGAGTTTGATAGATAAAGAAATAAATAAATTCAACAAGCCAGTCGAAAGAAAATCATGCGATGGTGGCTGTCATAATATCTCATAAATTGAGGATGTTGTACTTGAGGTTATGAAGTCAAAAGTGTTTTAAAATGCACTTATAGACTATTTTTTTAAGTAAACACAAGAGGAAAATTGAGCCCAATTTATTTCATAATGCATATTCCAGGTCTTATTATATGTTTGCCTTTGTGATGTTTAATCAAAATATAATAACTACTTCTTCTGAATCTGCTGTTCTTCTCTGTTCACATCATTTAAACTGTGTTACCCTTGTTGCCCAACAACCAAATATCTATTTAGACTTTGTTTTAGCAGACTCACATTAAGTTTGGTTCCATTCTATATTGCAAACCAAGACTTTTTTTAAGTTTTAAGTTTTTTTTTTTTCATTTAATATGCTGTTTTAATTGGAAAAATGTTACACTACAAAAGTAAAATAGGCTGCAAATGGGTATTCACATTGACTTTAATAAAGCTCCTGTCATAAAAGTGGAGCTGGGGTGCAAAAACAACAACAAAAATCTAGAAATTATGCAGCTGTAATATTGAATCACATATTTTGATACAGAAAGTTTGTGAGATTACTATTGGTCATTGTTTCATATTAAATGTATCTCCTAAAATTCAAGTTCGTTTTCTTTTGTGGAAATATCTGGCTTTTCTTTTTTGCCATTTTATTTCTCATATATTTTAGAACCTAAATTACTTGTACATTTTTGCTTGCGCCGCTGTATTACCATGTTTTTTGGACACATACCGTTTTAGTACCATGGTATTCTTGAAAATGGCTTAGAGTTCTATTTTCTGCAAGTGCCATACATGCAGTGTTTGTATCGAAGAATGGGAAGAATAGGAGAAATGTGACATTATCTAAATGAGTATGTGACATTATCTAAATGGGAACACTGTGTTATTGAACGCTATGTGGCATTTCAAACATTTACTTACTGTAACTTCGCATAACTCCATCATTACCCAGGGAGCGAGATGCACCCACCAAAAACAACGCTGGTTTGAAACAGACCATAGTAGTTCCTCATCTTGGGTTCGTTGGCAACGTTTCATTCACTGCTGCTGTATTTGAAGCGAGCTTCAGTTAAAGTTGAACTTTTAATCTAGTCAAGAATGCGTTAACAACGTACAAACAATTAAAATTATTGCCGGGTTGCCAAGTTGCAAATGTGCTATATCGGTTAATGAATGCGGGGATAATTGCGAGTTCCATTTTGAAGTTGTTTTCTGGGCTGGCATTACAAATTTTGAGTAGAAATTATTTATTACAACTCCAAAATGCATCAGAAGTTTTGAGCGATAATTAAAGTGATAATTTCAACACAGCAGTGGGGAAGCGCAGTTGTGTGGCTTCAACAAAAGTTAATTGAGCAATCAATGTGTTTGGCGGTCTCCAGAATATTTAAATCATAATTTATCTCTGAATGCACCAAGGTGACTCGCTCAGTGTCCTTGCGGCGAACACGGACTCCGGGCCGGCAGTTTCAAGCGTCGTGGACACAGTCTACTGCTAATCTGATTGAGGACCAGGACTTTGACCACAGGCCATTTCTGTACCACTGGAGAGACCCGTTTACTGATCTAGACACCATTTAATGGGTTGCTTTAAATAGACGGTGTCCTAAAACTGGTCCTGGGCAGCCCCTACGGGTCCCTGTACCGATATCCTGACTATAATAGATGACAGCTGTAGTGTAACAGCAATTAAAGTGGTGCATTTGTGGGCAGAGTGGATTTTCTACTTCCTGCGTCACATTGGTTTTCTGCAGGAGTCTAATTTCCTGGTATTTCTTGCATTGCCTTATGTTACATTTGCCTTCTATTTGGAAAACAAATCACTTTTAGAAAAAGTTGTCATGGTAACAGGAATGGTTGGCAGGGTCATCACTCCAAGGACATGGTGTTATGAGAGAAAAAAATAATGGCACAGTAGATGATCCTTAATGGCCTTGACTATTAAGTCAAATCACTCTAATAATAGGCAGGTAAGTGCAATGCAATTTCACTCTGTTGGTGGCCTCCCTCTTTGCTTTCCCATTTTCATTAATATTTGCATTATTCTTCCCTGATCGCTTATTTTTCTCTTATGTAAGGCTGAAGCGGAGAGGAAAAATGCCTGTACCTCAAAGAAAACCCAGTGCTATTAACTGAGCGGTCATTATTATCATGGATGTAGACTTTTTTTCGGTGGGGAAAACAGAGTGAGTGATCAGAACTGAAAGACTGTGATATCTGTGGGAAACATGCTGTTTTCAGCAGCGAGTTACTCCTATACATACAGTAGCTGCAAATTAGCCTCCAATGTACCGGCTCCATGGCAATTTATTTATATAAAGCTTTAACTATACAGTATTAGTGCAGAGCGATGGACTTCTGAAATGAGGAGGTAGAGTTTTCTCTCTGTGTTTGTGTGTGTTTCAGTCCAATTCATGTTCCAGCTCTGTTTGATGTTTAAACATTTTCCAGGTTAAGAGCTTATGGAAAAGTATTTAACTTACACTATACAACAAGCAACCAATTTTATTTATATATATATATATATATATATATATATATATATATATATATATATATATTTTTTTTTTTTTTTTTTTTGTCAAATATTTATTGTGCTAAATAACAGGCAATAATACTGTAATATTTTTATGTATCTTACACTAGCAGTTACAACAAGTTACAACAAGCAGTTAATACCATAATATTTTTCATTTGTTCATAATCAGTATTACTTATTAAAACTAAATGTACTTCTTATAAAACAAATATTACAATTTTATTCTGTATTTTATTCTCTGTTGTTCAAGGCTGGCTTTTTTGCAACAAACAAACAAAAACTTCATAGTTTAACTTTGTAGCTTAATAAAAAGTATTAATAGCTTAATAAAAAAATCAGATAATATTTTTAAAATTCACTCAGGTTTAATATAAAAGTAAATTGTTTGGCTTGTATCATACCAAATATTTAGATATATAGCAGATTAAAAGTTTGGGGTCTGTAAGACTTTTTAATATTTTTGAAATAAGTTTATTTTGCTCACTAAGGCTAATTGGCTAATTATTTGATCAAAATGCAGTAAAAACAGTAATATTGAGAAATATTATTATAATTTATTAATTCTATATGAATATGTGTGTGTGTGTATATATATATATATATATATATATATATATATATATATATATATATTTCCTGTAATGTGAAAGTTAAATTTTCAACAGTCTTCAATGTCACCTAATCCTTCATAAATCATTGTAATATGCTGATTTGCTGCTCAAAAACATGTATTATTATTATCATCAGAGTTGATATCAGTTGTCATGGTTTCCAGGTTCAAAAGAACAACAAAAAAAAGTCACTTTTGATTAATTTAATGCATGGTTTCTTAATACAATTATTTATTATTTAAATGTATTATTTATTATTATAACTTTCTGAAACTGTCAGCTTTATTGGCTGATATCACTGTTGAATGGTGTTTCATTTGGTAAAGTGATTTTAAAATGATTCAGTCTCATATATCTGTTACGTGTTGGTTTCTGTTTAGTTCCTTTCTGGCCTTATTTGGTATTTCCTGTTTTCGTGTTAATTATCATTCAGTCTGATCACCAGTGTTGAATTAATCATCTCGTTTGCTCCTTTGTCTCCCTGTCCTTATAAGCCTTCAGTTTCTTTCTGTTTTTCTGTCCCTGGATTAATGTTATTTTAGTGGAATACGTGTGTTGATGCTTATGAAAAACACCTTTCGTCAAATCCTCCTACGTGCGACTATCTCTACAACCACGTCCCGTGCCAGTTTCTGTATATTTGTTTGATTCATCTTGTTTTTGTTGTTTATTATCTCATCCAAATAATCGTATTGTTCTGAGGAGGCTTGTTCTCGCTTGATTCCTCATTGAAGACACCTCTGATGTACTTCTTTAGGTTATTTAGATGATCAAAATAGATTACTTACTAAAAGATGTCCTTCCTTGACTTCAGCTCTTTACTCTGCTGTCTAGGTTATTCAGATTCCAGAATCTAATATGGAGTCTGTATGACTCCAGAGTGCTTTTACCTTCCAACAATGTGGAATGATTGCTGTGAAAATTGCGGCAAACATATCAGCCACATTGCAGCAGCAGACTGACATTACGTCTGCGTACATGTGCCAATACGAATTTCTGTACACATGAAGAATGGCTTATAGTATCAACACACAGCAAATCTGTGTTCATTTCATCTGGAGTGTGGAGGCAGAGACAGGGATATCATGTAACATGGAAACAGTGATGAATCCTAGAGAATACATGGGGTTGTTCTTTAAATTGCTAACCATATAGAAATATTTCTTCTGCCTGAATGTGTTTTTTGTTTTGTTTTTTGCTGTCACTGTCAGCAAATGATCTGTGCTAAAATTTATATTTGGTGTCACAATGACTTCAGAAAAGTTGAAATATAGTGTACAATTCATAAAGGACTCCCCTGGTTAGCATTCACGTTTAATGTATAATAAAGTTTTAGACTTGGTCAGTTGCTGTAAGAAATACATATGTTTTCAAAGCTCTGTTTTTTTATGTTCTGTTGCAGCACAAATGTGTTTTTCTTCAGCCTCAGCCACTTTCCCAGGGGATTGTTTTTCGAATATAACAAACTGTTTTATTTTTAGAGATATCAGTCAAATTATTTTTTACTTTGTCAATGTTAATGTGTTTGGTCTTAGACCTGCTGTACTGAGACTTGCTACTGCCCATATATCCACATACATGCAGTAAGAATTAACATGTAAGAAATACTGCTGCTGCTGCTGCTGCACATATAACATATATGAAATAACCCTTATATATAGCATGCATGAAACCACCCCAGAGCAGATGTATGCAGGTGGAGCTGGGGAAGGGGAGGGTTCCTGAAGCGCACTGCAACTTCTACAGCAAGCACTTGCCAAGTGTTTGAATGCTGAGCAGCAAGCTCATTGGCTGCTGATGCAAAAAGAAACCAATCAGGCCAATTCATGACAGTGCAATGTGAATAATCATGTGATTATATTATGAGTTAGAACTCTGTCGGCCTGCATTAGAAAGCATACAGTATATCATGTTAAACTGGAGTTCTGCTGAAAAATCAGCTTTTTTTTTTGAGGAACAATCAGAGTTAAAGAGAAAAATTATAAATTAGTTAAAGAGAAAAAATTATAAAATTACAAATTATGTTAATATTTCAAAATATTATTTCTTTCAAAAACATGAAAACATCTTAATTATTCCAAAAAAAGAAAAATGAACGGTATTATATGTAATATGTGTCCAATATTTTTACATAAATTACATGTATTAACAGTATTCAATATTTTACACAAATTATCTCCCTCAGTTGTGGTGTCATTTCAACAATTATTCAAGACAAAAGTAAAAAAAAAAAAAAAAAAAAGAGCATTATGTGTTCGAAAAAAAAAAAAAAATTCATGATAAAGTATTCATTCATTCATTCATTCTATTGTTACATTTGTGCTTTTAAAGCATTTTGACTAATTTTACAGCACTAGGAACTGAGATCTATTACAGCTGTTTCTCATTTGGAGGCTCACTGTTCTCCATCCGTCACTGTTTTCATTCTCTGATAAGGTACAACCACAAAAAAAATGAATGCGCTCTTGTCTCCACTCTCTTGATTCTATCTGTCTCGTCACAGTCTCAAAGCTTACTACATGTAGACTGGCCATGGGAAGAACAGCAATTTCCCTGCACATTACGGTTATATTCCGCCTGATTAACATTTGTAACCAGTGAAAACCCTGCTGTTTGCTCCTCCACTGTGCCACGAGAATTAATACCGGCATCATTTTGATAAGCAGAGCATATCAAACAGCAGATGCATTGTTAGTTAAACACAGCTGCACCTAGATTACACATTTCTCACAGACATCTGCCTGTATGTTAGTTCAATGCAAAATCACTCAGAAGTAAAGGCACGTTCTCCAAATTGTTTTGCTATTGCAAGCACAAACGTGTTTTACAATTCACCTTTTTCATAAAGATTACCCTCTGAGTGGCATTATAATCTGCGGACCTGTTTATCAGTGGTACTTTACAAGAAAAGGATAAGCGGCCAGTCTGTTTCATCACAACTCAGATTAAACTGAGGTTTTTAATTATTTTTAAGGTCATTTGGCTCTTATCTCTGCACTGATTGGTATGTCTCACGCTTTTTTTTTTTTTAGTGGCAATCAGCAAGTCTTTCGCATAGCGAGATTTGTTTCGGTCAAGCATATTTTCTCTTGAAGAGCAATTCTTTTGCTTTGTCTTCTACCATTTGACTTTTGTGAATGTCAGTTGCTTTTTATATGCGAATATGGGCAGGGAACGATAAAGACCTTGCATCAAATGGACTTTTCAAACATGTTTATAAAAGCTTTTTGATGACAGGTAAATAGCAGTAAATTGCATTTTGAGTGATTGTTTGTCTTTGTTTTGAATTCTGGCTGGATAATGTGTGCCTCTATGAATGGCAAGAAAATTACTTTAAAATATGCTTGTGGGGATATTGTATGTCTCTCAAGATGCCCAGTCAATATTTATCATCATTATTTTTGCTGCCAAATGTCATTTGACAAAATAAGAACCAGTTAAAACTGATTTTCCCCCAAACTTTGGCATGTGTGACTTCATATCTGAAAGGAAAAAATAAACATTGTTGACTTTTTCAGCCATTGTTATCTGCTGAAATTCTATGCATTGTTGTCCATGGGACATAATTCTACGTCAGAAGTGAGGCCAAATGGGTTTGAACAGCACAACTATATTATTTTCATGCCTATGAAACTGTGTTAATGGTTGAAAAATCACAATATCAGCCCACATCTTAAACTCACCCCCTCCTATTGCTATTTGATGCCAGGTTTTAATGTTTTACTCCCATCATCATTGTTGAGTGCTTACTTAAGAGGCTTTTAAGACACAGAATGCAGTTTTTTTTTTTTTTTTCAAAAGCATCCCTGTTTAAAAATATATCTTAAACCAGTCTGGTTTTCTGGTCTCTGGAGCCAGTATAGGTTAGTTTTTTAAAGAATATATAAGTTAGATGAAAATGTACTCGCTAACAGGCCATCAATGCGACTCCAGTCTAACTGATGTCTTGTAAACAGAAAAGCTGTTTGTTTGTAATAAACAAATCCATTATTAAGGCATTTTAACACTAATCTTTAGAGTCCATAATCCACAATAACACTTCTTCCAGTGAAAACCCCATCCCCTGTTGTTCTCTCACATTAAAATCCATCAACATATTTTTTTAGGACCATGTTTTCACCTGTAAATGATGCTCGAACTCGACATTTCTCTCCTGATTCAGACAATTATTTTTTTTATTTTTTTTATTTTTTTATTTTTTTTTACTGGTGCAATATTATGGATAAAGGATGTTTTTGCTGAGGAATAAGGGTCTTACCTAACAAAACAATCATTTTCTTTAAAAAATAAACATTTATGTACTTTTAAACCACAAATACTCATCTTGCACTAGCTCTGCAATCATGTTGGAAAGGTCACACACAGAAAGTTTTTCGTCCGTGTGGTTAAGTTAAAAAATGTAGGGTAGGGAGAAAAACCTTCATTTTCTCCTCCAGCTTCAAAATCGCAACATCGTTGTTTTACCTTTTTTTTTGTAAAGAGCATTTGACTTTTTATTATTTTTTTTAATTCATTTATTATTTTATTTTATTTTTGCATGTTCACTTTCTAAACACTGGTCGGTGCTTCTACCTATGTGATTATGTGTATACTGTGTGTGATTATGTAATACGTGAGGTTGAGATAGTGCAAGACAAGCATTTGTGGTTAAAAAGCATTTTTAGTAAATTGTTTTAGTAAATTTGTATTTTTATTAGATAATGACAGATCGTTTTGCTAGATAAGACCCTAGGCTGCATTGCAACTGCAATTTGGACCTTAAACCCGTTGGTCCCATTGAAGTTCACTATATGGAGAAAAATCTTGGAATGTTTTCCTCAAAATCCTTAAAGGGGTGGTTGATTGCAATTTCACTTTTTTAACATTAGTTAGTGTGTAATGTTGCTGTTTGAGCATAAACAATATCTGCAAAGTTGCAGCGCTGAAAGTTCAATGCAAACAGAGATATCGTCTTTTAAAATTCTGGAAGTTTAATACCTACAAAAACGGCTGGTAAGGGACTACAACGAACTACTTCCCGGGTCTGATACGTCACGGACCCAGATAAACCCCGCCCTCGGGAACATGTAAGGAAGGGGGCGAGGCCATGCTGCGCTGCTTTAGAGAAGAGGAAGAGAAAACTAGGGGTGCACGTAAAAATCTATTCATATATGAATTGTGATTCTGTCTTCTAACAATTCTAATGGATTCACAAGTTTCAAAATTAATGTTCTAAAACAGCCTTTCTTAATACTGTTCCTCGCGTCGCTCTGCTCTGCATCTCTCTCTCTCTCTCATTCAAATCATCAGATCAGCTCCAACAAACTGTTCCATAGCTATGAGAACCGTTATACATGGACGCGTGTGCGGTTGCCGTACTGTATTAAAGCTTCAATCAGAATAAACCATATATTAAAAGTTAACATAAGCAGTAGCATAATAACAGCGTATCTAAAAGTATGAGACAACAAACAAACAAACATACCATTAAGAGCCATGCTTGCACAGGTTCTGCGCGATCCTCTTCACTAATATCCTCTTCGTCTCAATCGGGCTCAAATTGATAAGCAATATAGATGACGCCATTGTTTACAATACAACCGGAGCACATGCCGCTGAGCTGAGGGGCGGGACATTTAGACGCACGCTCGGTGGTTTAGTGAATCACAACACACTGAGCCAGCTAACCAATCAGAGCCTATCACGTATTTCTGAGGGAGGGGCTTCATAAAAACAGGAAATAATCGAGGCGTTTGTCAGAGAAGGGACAGAGCGGTGTGGAATAAAGGTCAATTATATGAAAAATAATGTGTTTTTAAAAAAACGAAGCATGAACACATGTTAGACTGCACCCCATAAACGCAATCAAGCCTTAAAAAAAAAAACAGTAAACCACCCCTTTAATTTTTTTTCGAATGAACAAAGAAAGACATGAACATCTTGGATGACATGGAGGTGAGTAAATTATCAGGAAATTTTAATTCTGGAAGTGAACTACTCTACTTGTTGCTATTGTTTTTAGTATATCCTGATTAGGAATCCTTGATCCACAGAAAAGTCTATGATAGTCTGTGGAGTTCTATCTCTACTTTTCTCTTACAACTTGTAAATATCTGTAATGGAATGGGCTTCCATCCAGATCCAAAAAGCCACAGAGGACACACATACACTATATGGGGGCTGAACAGTGGGTTGCTGTTGACTTCAATCGATCGCAAATTTATCACAGACAACATCTGTAAGCCTTTTTTGTATCTCTTAGCTATTACACCTATACAGCTTGGCTTTAAAACTAACAATCACATTGATCCACAGTGCTGATACATCATTAAGTTTTTATTATTATTTTTTTTATTTTCTGCTGATAATTTGTCAGTATATATGGACAAAATTATATCCTATAAACTCTACTGTAATCTCAAATAGTTAAAATGTTTGAATCTAATTACGTTAAGATAGAAAATGAGTGTCCACAAAATCTAACTAATATTAAACAAACTAGTATTAAAACATATTAAAACATTAGATAAGTTCTCAGAAATGCACTATTTTTATTGTGATGGTTGAAAAAAAAAAATTGTGAAAAAAGTTTGAATTTAATGTCTCAAAATCTGTCATGTGGTTTAACCAATTTTCCTTACACCTCGAATACACGACTGTACACATTTTATTTTTCAGTGCAAAATGTAGTTTTTACATATATCATGAATTATTAATTCATATAAAAAAAAACATTTGGGAGTCGAACCACATGACATTTTACATGCTCAACCTACCTTACCTTGTCTTAAAAAAAACTCAAATTACGTGATAATTTACAAAAATGAATTACATAATTTCCTGTTTTGTGTTGGTCGCACCACATGACTTTGATTTGGCAGACAAAGTTTTGTAAAACATTAATAAGCAATGACAAGTTTTAATATTATGTAAGAGAGTATTTTCTTCATCATGATATCAGGATAGTGATATTTAGTGACATTTGTTTTTACTTTATTCCTCAAAAAAATATTTAAATGCATTTTAATGCATAAATTAAAAACATGCAAAATCATAGAAGAGTGATTTTAAAATCATTATATGTATGAATTGTGTTTTTATAATGCAATAGATCCCAAACTAATAGGGGGAAAATGGACTCCTTGACACATCTGAAAAAGAGAAGCCTCTTCTCACCTTCCAATCATATTAAAGCTGTTCTCAATAGAGACATCAGTCACATTTTCTTCAGCATTGTGACATGCTTTGACAAGATCATTTTTCGATCCTCAGTTTGAGCCATTGAAATGAATGTGTGTGCTAATGGATAGCTCTCTCCAGGTATGATAGACCTCCTTGACACTGATATCACCACACCAGGATATTATCTGCCTTCTTTTCACAACTTCACAGTGGCAGCAATGAGATCATTCCCAGCAGTGTTGAAGAAGTGCAAGGTGGTAGCACCACATTTCATTCTGAGAGTCCTGAAGCATCACGCACGAGCACAATACGGCTCCATCTTTTCATTTGAGGTTCTGGCCTCTATTAGCCAGCTGCCTTCACTGCCATCAGGTGCTGTGTGATTTTCTGTGAAACTTTAGCCAACTTCAGTTTGTTTCTGGAACAAATTACCATGCATCTATTTCCGAGGGTTTGGTGAAAGCATGCAGTACTATACAAATGGGCCACATCCACAATAACTGCCCTTGAACGCTTGATGAGTCTGTCCAGAGGCAGTGGATGTTCTTTTTTCCTCAAACGGAGCATAAGAAACACATTGAACTAGCCTCTAAAAGCAGTGTTTAAAGGAATAATCCACATGGAAATCTGTTATTTACGCCTCCTTATGTTGTTCCAAGCCTATATGGCTTACTTTCTTCCATAGAACACAAAAAGGACAATATTTGAAGAATAGCCTAGCCACTCATTTCTATATAAAGAAAATTAAGGGGGACTGGGCCTGACAGGCTTCAAAAGCAGGGTTTAAAAGAATAATCCGCACAAAAAAAAGCTGTTGTTTACTGACCTTTATGTTGTTCCAAGCCTATATGACTTTTTTCTTTAGAACACAAAAAAGAGAATTATATGAAGAATATGTGACCCTGGACCACAAAACCAACCATAAGTAGCAGGGGTATATTTGTAGCAATAGCCAACAATACATTGTTTGGGTCAAAATTATCGATGTTTCTTTTATGCCAAAAATCATTAGGATATTAAGTAAATATCTTGTTCCAGGAAGATATTTTGTAAATTTCCTACCCTAAATTTATCAAAATTGTATTTTTGATTGGTAATATGCAATGCTAAGGACTTCATTTGGACAACTTTAAAGGCAATTTTCTCAATATTTAGATTTTTTTGCACCCTCGGATTCCAGATTTTCATATAGTTGTATCTCGGCCAAATATTTTCCTATCCTAACAAACCATACATCAATGGACAACTAACTTATTTATTCAGCTTTCAGGTGATGTATAAATCTCAGTTTAAAAAAAATGGACCCTTACGATTGTTTTTGTGGTTCAGGGACACATATCATAACCACATATATTATTATATATTATTTTGTAGCCCCATTCATTATTCACTTTCATTATAAGGACAAGAACAACCAGGATATTCTTTAATGAAGTGTCTATTTACACTAAGTGCAAATAGCCCGTCTTGTTGGCAAAGGCTATTTACACTAACTCCGCCCACTAACGTGTGATTGAGTTAGTCAACACTAAAAAAAACATTAAATCAACCTCAGTTTCAGTGGCGTAGATGGTAAGATGTGCTTTTTGACGCGAGTTCGAGCCCGCCTTTTGCCGAACTTTTTTTCTCTTTTCAAATCTCATATTGCATCAGAAAGGCATTTATTTTAAGTAAAAATGAAGGAAATAATCAAAAAGTTAAAAATAAGAGTATTGGGCAGGGTTAGGGTAGGTGTAGGCTTTATTGTCCCAATAAGGTGGCATCCAGTTAATAATTTGAATTAAAACTATAATTTACACTCAATACGTTGTTATTGCGTACTGTTTTATAATGTACTACAATACTGAGGTGCAGATAATTGCCACTATTTGCAATAAGTAGTATACATAGCAGAAAATATTGCTGTTTTAACATAGTGTAAATAGAATCTATAGCTTTCATTAACTCATTTGTAGCACCACACCTGCTTCTGTTTAATATGCGCTACAACAAGAGCTTGAACGGCCTTGCACGTTTCAATTAGCTAAGGGTAGAGAGGATGTTTGAGTTTGAGTTTGTTATTTTATTCTGCGCAGATAATCAATAGTGTCATCACACTGTAAACTTTAACCTTGATTTTCTAGCCATTGGCTTGTCCATTAGCTAGAATGTGCTCTGCATCTGTAATTCTGCTTATGTTATTAGTGCCTTTATGAGTCTGAGATCATTTAGCTGTATAGGCATTTATTTAGATGTAGAATCAATGAAATTTAGTAATTAATTAAAATAAGAGG
The DNA here is from genome assembly GCF_012432095.1 of Onychostoma macrolepis. NCBI lineage: Eukaryota > Metazoa > Chordata > Actinopteri > Cypriniformes > Cyprinidae > Onychostoma > Onychostoma macrolepis. The sequence goes on along the minus strand of NC_081164.1, from coordinate 15,524,068 downwards.
CTTGAGGGAATGGGTGTTATGCATATTTGCACATCCCATAATTACAGCTGATATAGTGTATATATAGGCTATAATGAGGGTGTTATGTAAGTGAATGCATTGTGAGCTTGTCCATCCCTTCTGCACATTGTGTGCTGTGTCTCACAATACTGAATTATGAGCAAAAAACTGGATGTTTGACAGACCTTTACATTGCAAGTAGGATGTATTATCATGTACTGAATAGATGCCTGTCAGTGGCAGTTAAAGGTGTTAAAGCAATTTTTCATTTATTTTTTATTTTTGAATACCACTCATAAAATGTCTCCACTTCCTCACAGATATCACTGAAATAGGTCCCCTGAGAAAACACCCTGTGACAGCTACAGGTTCTGTAGATAGTAAAAAAAGAAAAGTAGCCGATCTGAAATGTTTCATTGCGTCTGCTTCGGTGGGTGGGATTTTAGAGAAAGTCCATGTTGTCTAAATCACGGACAAGTCTGGTTGCAGTACAGTAGCTAAAACAGCTAAAATGCTTTCAGCACATGTAACTATACTGAGTAGGCATGTTTGTGGAACAAACATTATCTTCTTGTTGGTCCTGGAGCAACATACTTGTCAAACTTGTCAAACTTCTCACAGTATTAAACCTAAACCTGACGCTAAGACTAACCATTAACTGCATTTGAAAAAAAAATCCTTGGTTACAAATTTTGTTCAATTCCAAATCTTAAATTCACTCCTAAAATCTGATTGACTGATAGGAATGTTGGATTCATAATAAGTACTACAGCACTTAAAATCACTTTTAAACTGCTGGCTTGTAGTTGTTAATACAATAATAGGCTACGGAACAAATAATGAGTTCTTCAACTAAAAAGGAAAAGGTGCTCTTTAAAGAGGAGTATTAAAAGAGAACTGCAACATATTACAAGGATTAAATCAAATTGTAAGAAAAATAATCTGATCATCACTAAAACACCAAAAATTAAACACATGAAGCAAAAAGCTCATGTGTTTTTTTTAATCCAAAATATAGTAATTTTAACTTCAAAATCCATACCTCTAAAATCAAAATTAACAGGCATATTTGTCTTTTTCACTAGACAAAGCAATATTATGGATAGAGCATTTGTGTTTTAGTCAGAAGCGATGGTTTAAAGTTTAAATGCATTAATAATGTTGTGTTGAATATTGTGATGTTTTTTCTCATTCTGACGGCACCCATTCACTGCAGAGAATTTAATGGTGAGCAAGTGATGGAATACATAATTTCTCCAAATCTTCTCGTGAAGAAAAAAACTACAAATCTACATCTTTTTCAGCAAATTTTCATTTTTGTGTGAACTATTACTTTAATTTCCATTTCTCTGATTTCTAGTAACACTGTTTAAAATATTGTAAATTCTTGATGACATGCAGTTGCATTTTGGGCCATTATTGTGAGTTATTCTCATTATGATGAAGCAATGCATCTCTGGATGTAATTGGTTCTTTTGTATTGTAATAGGGGACAGGTGTCTCCAACTTTTTTGGCCCATTTGTGCATGTGTCTGGATGTTCACCAATACCCAGGCTATCGCTGAAAGCAGCATAGGCAGCTGGCTGTTGAAAATGTGGTATGTTAGCAAATACAAGGTATTATAGAGTAATGAATAATAAGTGCTGATTTTAAAAGTGCTTTTTTTCCCTTATATATTTGTAAGTTGGATATATAAACTGTTACATGGAGTTTTGTTTGATCTAAAAGTATTTTTGAAATCATTTTAATTTGCTTATTGAGTAGAAATGTTGCATTCTGTAGAGCTCAGTGCCAGACTGCTATGCAGTAGCATATACTATTTTCAATAAGCAACAAATCTTTTTGTTTGCTCATATAAAACAGGTGCTACAGGTGTACAGAGCCTCTCTACGTCTAATGGATCTGTTAAAGACATTGGATGTATACATGCATATTCATTTGTTGAACTATTTAATATTGTTAATCAATTGTAAATGTGGATATTATTTTGCATTGTCAGTGTTGTAGACTATAATACATCAGGATATGTATAAATTCTTAATGGCATATGTATGGCATATTTTTTGATTCATTACACAATGCACATGTCATCAAAGGGTTTTTTGGGTTTTTTTTTTAATGGAATCAGCATAAATCTTAGCAAGTGCACTCACATAAAACAAACCCAAGCAGTCAAGACTTTGGAATGTATCTTTAGCTAATTTCTCTTGTCTTATTTAATGCTGTATTTGTCTAAGGGTCAGTGTGGAGGGAAAATGTTTTTTAATGGTGTCAGGGAGCAGGCACACAGTTGACTGCAGAATTGGTTGAAATTCACCTGCAGTGCAACAGTGTTGACCCTGAGAGCCAAACTAATTCACCTCACCACTATTCACTGCTGTCCTTCCGATTTTGCTTCTCTATCTCCTGTTGTATCCATTTCTCTTAATCCAGGGTTTTCTGTCACTGTTGAACAGGTCGTCGCATCAAAGGTTAAGTAAAGATTCGTGTGTATCCGTCTCTCATATGCCCTGACACGACTACCCATTTGTTGAGGAGTGAAATTGCACCAATGTTGCCCTTCCCACACTTGGAAATAACTTTTGAAGCATCAGTTCATTTGATTGCTATTTACTTATCGCCAGTTGTTTTAAGAAAGGGTGCACAATATATTTTGGTACCATATCAATTATCGGATCATTTTGTACATTTGATTGCCATTGCCATCTAACAAATGTAAACGCCATCTAAACATGCTGCTTTTCACTTCACAAGACATTAATTCATGGACTGGAGTGGTGTGGATTATTGTTATTTTTATCGGCTTTTCTGATAGCAGCCATTCATTGCAGAGCATCCATTGGTAAGCAAGTGATGTAATGCTAAATTTTTCCAATGCTGTGTTGAGGAAGAAACAAGCTCATCTACATCTTGGTTGATCTGAGGGCTAGTAAGTTCAGCAAGTTTTCATTGTTTGCGTGAACAATTCCTTTAAATGAATTTGCATTTGTTGCATAATAAGTTACAGGCATTTAGTTGGGATAATTAAAAAAGACAAAAATATTTTTTTAATTTGTGCTAAATTCAGCACATAAAGAACATGCATCTATGATTTTGGTAGCGTTTTTGTGGCATCCTATGCATTGCATACATTGCATACTCTGTTTTGAACCCCTGCATACGCCAGTTCTTTGCGTTTCACGTCAGTAGAAGGAAATTTGATCTCATGTTCCATCCTCAGTACATTCTGCACCAATATCTTTTATTGATGTCTTCTCACATCTTGCTTTCTCACAAGAAACGACAAGCCATGCTATATCAACCCACATCTGTTTATCCACCTGTTAGCATCGTAATGAAATGTTTACACCAACTGAATTAATCATGTCAAATCCCATGCTGTTTTAGGTAATTGCCAGGCAAAATTTGCCAAAGAAAGTCTTTGTTTGTGCTCATAAGCCAGGCGATGCTTGGCTGGAGAGACAGTTGTCAGACTGTCGACAGTCTCGGCACCACTGCAGGCATGCTTAATGATACAGTGGGGAATAGCGGGGCTGCCACTGCCAGTACTTCCCTTTAGAAGACACATGTTGAGTGGATGAAGAGGAAAAACAACATGGGGACACTGCCAAAAAAGCATGCGCACAAAAGAAGGGAATAGGTTAAAGAGAGAGGACTTATTCACAGATGGTTGCCATAGCGACACAAACTGAAAAGAGGGTATTTAGTGCAAACAGCATCTGGCCATAGTTATTTTTTATATCTAGTGGACATGACGTTGGCGTTCAGCTGCAGATACACGCTCAATGCTGCATTATTTCCAATGATGTTTGACATTTTCAGCAGCTTCATTCAGTCCTTTCATTTTTAGCTGGTAATATAAATACCTGAGATGCTTAAATTAGGCCCGGTGGGAGTTTGGATTCTCTGCCAGAATTTGGGAGATGCAAATGTGTGCTTCACTCTGAAATGACAGTGGGACTTCCAAGCTGTCCTGTCTATGTCCTTGTGGTGATGTTTATTTTTAGCATGAATGGCTGCAAAAATAGATTTGAACATTTTGGAAGGAAGTATGAGTGGTTCTACATGGTTCTAGAACAAGCTACATTACTATGTAGTTGATAGGTTGCTCTAGAACAGTGGTTCTCAACCTGGGGGCGTGAGTAGGCTACAGGATGGGAGGAAAAAAAACCTGAAAAAAAAAAAATAGCATATTTTTTTTATCACTAAACTACTGTCATAAAAAGTTATAGTTTTGTATATACATAACTCCTGAATAAAAATTAAAATGTGTTTGGACTGATTTAAAAAAAAAAAGTTTTGAACAAATTTGATTGGTGTGTCGATAGTGAGCGCAAATGCAGGTGATAAGTGGTTTTATTAAGCGAGTCATTGAGTCGTTCATTCAAACGATTCGTTTAAACGGCCGATTCATCAAGAATGAGACAGATGTTTGTGCATGGGTCATTGAATATTTGACTCAACCGATTCGTTCAAAACACTGAATCATTCAAAACACGATTGAGTGTTGCTGTGAGATGCTGTCACAAATTCTGACCATGAACTTCCATTCACCCTCCACCAGAGGTCACTCGCTCACCACATGGACTTTCACACCACACATCACAATGGACTCCAATTCCCATCATCCATTACTGATCACAGCTGTCACCAATCACTCATTGCACTAATCATACGCACACCTGATTCTACGCACACTGATCACATACCTTATTTAAACCCTGGACTTTGTTCCCTCTTTGCCGAGTATTGTATGCGTTTACTGCTCCCCTAGCTGTAGCTACTCTACTGTTAATTTTCCTAGTTTTCCTCTGCCTGTCTTGGATTGTGTTTTCCCGTGTTTTTTCTAGCCCGTGTTCCCTGGATTAACCCTTGCCTTGCCGTTTGGACACTGTTTGCACCCTTATTGGATTCTAGCCCGTGTTCCCTGGATTATCTCTCTGCCTTGCCCACTGGACACTGTTCGTCCCATCGTCGACCTTCGCTTGCCCTAGCATTACTCTTTGTCTTGTCCCTGACATACCTGTTTGCCATTGCTCGACCCTGCCTGTATTTATGACCATGCCTGTAAATAAAAGCTTGCATTTGGATCCGCATGTCTCACGTCTCGTCAGCCCCGTTACAGAATACTCGGCCACACGAGGATCCAGCGGCTTTTCTACGGAGCCCTGGCCAGGTATGGACCTTTTTGGCCAGCTGCTCGACCTGAGACAGGGGAATTCATCCATTGAGGATTACGTCACTCAATTCTGTGAGTTGTATTATAGGATACCCTTGGATGAGGTCGTGTTTAAGAACATTTTCCACTTTGGAGTAAATGAGCCCATTAAGTCATGTTTACCTGGAGGGAGGTTTGATTGTTCGTTAAAGGACTTTATGGACTATGCTTTACTGTGTGCTAACTCTCTGTTTACTGTGGGTGTCGCGGAAGAGGAACGCGACACCGCGTCTACAACGGTGATGGCGGACGCACCAGAGCACGCTCACAAAATGGCGGCCACAACAACACCCGGTCAAGTCAAAGCTAATCTTCACGAGTCAAGGCAAGTCAAAGTTGATCTTAAAGAACCAAGTCAAGTCACAGTGGATTTTAAAGAACCAAGTCAAGTCACAGTTGATGTCAGAGAATCAAGTCACAGTTGGTCGTCATCAATCGAGTCACGTCTCAACTGACCTCCCAGAGTCTTGCCCCGTCTCAGCTCATCTCTCAGAATTGCTTCAAATCTCCGCTGCTCGTCCAGAGTCACAGCAACACGTCACAGCTGACCGTCCAGAGTCACTTCACGTCTCAGCTGATCTCCTAGAGTCTCGTCACATTACAGCTAGTCATCCAGAGTCACGTCATGAGTCAAGTCACAGCCCGTCACGACTGATCTTCCAGAGTCACAGCCCGTCACGACTGATCTTCCAGAGTCACAGCCCGTCACGACTGATCTTCCAGAGTCACAGCCCGTCACGACTGATCTTCCAGAGTCACAGCCCGTCACGACTGATCTTCCAGAGTCACGTCACGTCCGGGCTGACACACCCAGATCATCAAGGTCAGTCTTCCACTATCCCAATTTGATGTCTAGTTTGAGGGATGTACCGCTGGTGTCTGCACGCACGGCTGGTATCCCCAAACCAACTCACTCTAACCCTCTTGTTCTTATGCATATTCCCCTATCCGAGGCACTTCCCCTGATGGGAATTGCTTTGTGTTGCGTTTGGGCTGCGTACACCACCGCAAAACTGCCCGAGGTGGCGGCGCCCGCTGTAGCCCGGAGGTGGCGGTCCACACTGCAGAACCTCCAGAAGCAGCGGAGCTCGTGTCGGCCCCTTGTATGGTGGTGGCACCCAGCAATGAACTCTCCCTCTGTCCTGAGTTTACTGCTGTATAACCTCCAGAGGTGGCGGCAGCTGCTGCAGAACCTCCAGAGGTGTCAGCGGTATATGTCGATGAAGTCTCGCTCTGTCCTGTCACGGCTATGGAGGCCGCCTGTGAATTCTCTGCCTGTCCTGTCGCAGCCAGAAGGGCTGTCCCTGAACTCTCTGTCATGGCTAAGAAGGCCATCTCTGAACTCTCGCCCCGATCTGACCCAGCCATGGTGGCTGACTGTGAACTGCCTACATGCTCAGTTGCCACCATGGAAAATATTCATAGACTTCCCATGTTCCCTACCTCAGTCCTTGTGTCTGTGTATGTTCTTTCTCCTCCTTGTGTCTCAGTTTTCCCTAGGTCCCAGTCTCTGCTGTGGAATCCTGATCCATCGTGGTGTGCTCCACCTGTTCCGTCTGCTCCGCCGTGGTGGTCTGCTATCTGTCTTTGGTGTTCTGCTCCGCCCTGGCGGGCTCCAGTCCCGTCCACTCTGCCCTGGCTTCCTGCTCTACCGGCTCTGCTTTGGTCCCCAGCTGCTCCACTTTCACATGGACCTGGCCCTCCGTCCCTCCCCCTGTTCCACCTCTGCTCCACCACCCTCCTGGAAGCCGCTCCTTGGGGCTATGTCACGAATTCTGTCCATGAACTTCCATTCACCCTCCACCAGAGGTCACTCGCTCACCACATGGACTTTCACACCACACATCACAATGGACTCCAATTCCCATCATCCATTACTGATCACAGCTGTCACCAATAACTCATTGCACTAATCACACGCACACCTGATCCTACGCACACACTGATCACATACCTTATTTAAACCCTGGACTTTGTTCCCTCTTTGCCAGTATTGTATGCCTTTACCGCTCCCCTAGCCGTAGCTACTCTACAGAGCCCCTGTTAGTTTTCCTAGTTTTCCCCTGCCTGTCTTGGATTGTGTTTTCCCGTGTTTGTTCTAGCCCGTGTTCCCTGGATTAACCCTTGCCTTGCCGTTTGGACACTTTTTGCACCCCTATTGGATTCTAGCCCGTGTTCCCTGGATTATCTCTCTGCCTTGCCCACTGGATACTGTTCGCCCATCGTCGACCTTCGCTTGCCCTAGGATTACTCTTTGTCTTGTCTCTGCCATACCTGTTTGCCATTGCTCGACCCTGCCTGTATTTATGACCATGCCTGTAAATAAAAGCTTGCATTTGGATCCGCATGTCTCACGTCTCGTCAGCGCCGTTACAGATGCGCTATGCTGTGATCTTTGTTTGGATTCATCGGATCTATTTTCGCTGCTAAAATAGACCAAAACAGTCATTATTTCGTCTTAAATGTAAGTGACTTAATATTATTCACTTGTTTGTTGAACTGTCATATGAAATCAGTGTCACATTTTCAAACGTGAGGTGATGGTAAATTAAGTGATGGTCAATTGTCAGCTCTCTTGGTCGTCAGGTCGTGTGATGTATGTTGCTGAACTGTATTCAAATGTTATAAATATAAAAACACCACATTTTGAAATGTAACTGCAGTATGTGAATTTAGTTTATTTGTGTGTGCTGCGCTCATAGACTTTAGAAAACGGCGCTCATTTGTTTGATTTCTCCTCGAGAAGCTGCGCAAGCCTCAAAAGTTTAAGGTCCTTGCACCCTGACCCAGTCCGAAACTGTCGTATTTGTTTTTTCATATTCGTCATTTGGTGGCTCTCAATTGTCAAAAACACCCCTCAAAATATTTGCTACGGATGCGAAAAATGCAGAAAATCGAACCATCCGAATTAATTTTTATGACGGACGGAAGTTTCAGAGGCTGACATGGCCGCATCAGTCGAGGGAACTGCGACATGTTCCCCAGCCTTGCAGGCTTTATCACTGATGAAGGCACGTCACATGATTTCTCCTCCCTATTTCAATCAGCGTCTGAGCACCTGTCAGCAATGAGAAAACAATTTGCGACGTACTTTAAAGAGGATTAGCGCTCTTTTGCGTGGGTTCGAGATCCGTTTGTGTGCACAGAATTGAGGACACTTAGCTTGCAAAAGGTTGAGAACCCCTGCTCTAGAACAGTGGTCCTCAGCCTTTTTGACTTGAAGGCCCCTCAGTTTCCAACACAATATTCAATATTCGATACATAATATAATATGAACTACATTAACAGCAACTGGAAGTGTTGATGTAGGTTAAGTAATACAATTTAAGTTTTAAAACTGGGTAAAAATTATTTATATGATGGCAGATATTGGCTTATGATATATGTGTGTGTGTGTGTGTGCGCGCGTTTTTGTGAAAAGTCAGGACATAGATTTGTATAATGACAAAGGTATGACATAGGTATTACAAGGTGAAGGTGACTTTTCAGGACGCTTATAAATCATACAGAGTGAGGTTTTTTTGGGGAAAGTTGAAATGCACAGTCTCCTGTAAGGGGTAGGGTTAGGTGTAGGATTGGTGTAGGGCAATAGCACATACAGTAAGTACAGTATAAAAACCATTATGCCTATGGAATGTCCCCACTTTTCACAAAAACGAACGTGTGTGTGTGTGTAGATAGATAAAATTGATTTAAGTTTATTTTAATTAAAATTATTAATATTAGGCTACTATAATACGTAAATTAATATTAATTCATTATTACATTAATAATAATTTTAAATAATATTACATTTAATTTTACAATCTGTTATTAAAGTTTTGATGCTTCAAAGTGTTCAAAGTTGCATAGACTATCAATTGAGGGACAGAAATTGAGTGTTTTCATAGAAAACATATTATTTGAAAGTTTTTGTAAAAAAAAAACAAAGTTATTAAGATTAAGAAGGCTATGTAGTTTTCATCATTACTTCTGATTACTTTTTTTTTTTTTTTAACCTTATGTCATTGGGGCTGAATGGGGCTCATTTATCAATCTAACGCAGAAACAAGCGCAGATCTGCGCGCGCAGATCAACTTACGACAGAGTGCACGTGTGGTTCATGAAACATTCTTATGCCGCCAATCTAATCGTGCGAATGATCGTATGTTGATAAAAGTGGCTGCAGAAAACAATCGTCATTTAAATATCACTCCCCTAAAAACACCCCGGTTTAGAAGCCTCGCCCCTAGAGTTTACTACACGGAGAAACAAAACCCGGTCAAAAAGAGGAAGTAATTTCATGATAGAGAAATTGATTTTACTTCAAAAACACCCTTTAACTTGTAACTGCAAACAATTATGTTAATTTTTTTATGTATATTAAATACCGGTAAATATGAGGAAACCTTTACAAACATAAACATTATTTAGCCTATTTAGTTCCTTTCACTCCACAACAACTCCTTTACATTTAACGATATTACAGAACAAGAATAACAAAATACGCAGCTATAAAAATTATATATTAAAACTAGCCTATAATATATACAGTATATAAAAAATCACGCTATAAGCTAGTGGTATTATAAAGAGCACACAAACGTTAGCCAAGCTGAAACGGCATTGGGCTCAGTCACGAGCCTCTCTCATTCGACAAGAATCCAAATGTTTCCATTTGTAACATTTGGTTGTTAAACTATCATTTATTATGTAGCCTAAACATGGCTTACTTCACTCATGTTCCAATATTCGCGTAAAATCCTTCACATGCGTAAAAATATTTGTTTGGGCACTGCACGCTGATTTCACAGCAGACCTTTTCAAATAAACAGTGTAACTTTTATATTTGGTCGACTGCATTTTAGTTTGATGATAAATAGCTGAAATGTCAGGCGTGTGAGGCCCCTGAGCGATCAGATGGGTTTAATAAAATAAAAAATATAAAGAAATAAAATGCATTAGAGGGTTACAAAAACGAGACCTATAGGAGCGCAGCCATTTATTTATTTTTTTTTTTTGTTAAGAGAAATACATTTTTGTTTGTTTTATTCCTTTTATAGACTTAATTTCTGTTTTTCTCCGTTCACCGAAGCGCGTGATGCAATCCGTGAATCCTCATGCTGTTGTTGCTATTTGGGCATATAAAAAAATATATAATAATAATTATTCTGAAAAAATATATAATTCTAATCTTACTGGTTAACGATTGACTTGTGAGCTTTGGTTATCGGTCAGGAAAATAATCTAAATGAACAAAATGCTGTTATTATACAATTCTCCACCAGATTTACTATGCTGCACGCAAGTTCAGTAACTCAAAAACTTGCGTACACGAACTGAGACCAGGGGTCTCATTTATAAAACTCTCTGTAGATTGCATCCTAAAAGTGTACGTACGCACAAAAGCTAGATTTCGTTCGTTTCGTAAGTGATGCCCAATAACTTAGAAACACAAAAGAAGATATAAAATAGGAATATAGGTACAAGATAGGTAGGAGATAGGTACAAATCCATCATGAATTTCAGACAGTAGAACTGTGTATCATCTCAGTGCTTTTACTCTCTATCAGCACTTCTGGAACGCTGCTCAGCCAATCAGATTTGAGAAGCGGAACTTACTGTTGTAAAACTGTAATTGCTGCAATTGGGGAGCTGTCAGCAGCAACACAACAAATGCTTTTGCACAACCCCTTCATTTACTTCTGCTGTTATTCTGGCCATGTGTTTTCAAACAAAAAGCCTCAGGGTGACTTCTGAGTTCAACTGATCTCCATCCAATAACTTGAAAGAGCAGCATGCAGGAGTCATAATGAAACTTACATAAGACAAGTGTATATCTTCCTCTTTTGCCAGTCTGCAAAGAATCTACAATGCTAATAGTTTAGGCTAATTCAGATTCATAGACTATTTGTGTTTATATGCACTAATGTGCAAAGGTTTGGGATCAATAAGTAGTTTTTTTAATTAATATTTTAATTAGAAATTAATACTTCTATTGAGCAAGGATGCAAAATTAGTCAAAAAAAAGTTACAGTGAAATATTTATGTACACTCTAAAAAAATGCTGGGTTAAAAACAACCCAATTTGGGTTATTTGGCAACCCAGCGCTGGGTAAATATTGAACAGAACACATGCTGGGTTATTTTGACCCAGCTGGGGGCTGTTGCATGAATGAAGCTAAGAAAAGCGGGGATTAAAGTCCAAAACCTGACTTGAAATAACCTAACAAATCAATCGGGACAAAGCGTTTTCATAAACGACTATTTAAATTCACGCAATCTCACTAATTCGATCCAGGTTCAGTGAGTCAGGATAATTTGATGTACACGCTTATTCTTAAACAGCCCTTAATGTCGATCATGGAGCAAATCGACCCACCATGCAAAACAGCGAATATTTGTGTTGTTTAATGCATTTGAGACGTTGTGTTTTCCTCAGTGCATAACTGACACGTCACAGGTATATTTTTCATCTGTAAATGTTAGAAAGTCATTCAAATATATCCATTTTGCTGTCAGGAGTGGGCGAGGCTTACTCAAGCGAACGAGCGCTGCTGCGCGCATGCGCACTACACAGACGGAGCAGAATAGAATAATAGCGCAAGAATTCCGAATACAATATACATTCTGCTAAAATATTTGTTGTTGGACATTAAATGTGACGCATAGAATTTTAATCCTACTTATAAGTGTATTTTTATGATAGCAGTAACTGTAAATCAAATGTAAGCTGGCTAATACAGCCATACTAGCTCAAATGAGTTAAATGTGTTCCTCTTATCAGTTAAAATGTAGTCTGATTTCTATTATTTATTTTAATTTTTAATTCAGTGATTTTAACTTTTGATTTAGTGTTTTCAATGCTTTAAAGAGCCATTTTAGATTGCAATGGTTTAATGTTCTAATAACCATAAAAGGTACAGCAGTCATAAATTCAGAGAGAAAGGCTGTATGGCTAGAAACTGCTGATCAACTAAATGCGCAAGTAGCAACTATGTTAAAATGTCATTAGCCTATTTTGGGCACAATACATTAAATACAGTTGGTTGTAGCCTATTTTTTATTTATTTGATTATTTAAGGTGTATTTTCTGTATAGGCTACTTTTATTTTTGGCCTAATAATAAAGTGAACTAATTGTATGTGCATTCCTATTGGTCAGTGTTAGAGGAGCTCAGCTTAGCCTGACAGTTAGCCTGCTCCTGACCAGGTTAGTTTGCCAGCATAAGTTGCCACAGTGACTGAGCTTGAGCTATGGTAATTTTGCTTTCAGAAACCAAATCAAGTGAAAATAAGTCAGAATTACTGAAATAAGCCTGGTTTATTTGGTAAACTTGTTTTATGGAACAGGCCCCAGGGGTGCATTTCCCAAAGGCATCGTTAGCTAATTTTGGTCGTTAGTTCCATTGAACTCTATTGGTAACGACGGAACTTGCGACCATAGTTGTTTTTGGGAAACGCACCCCAGGTTAGTTTCTCAGCATAAATTGCCACAGTGACTGAGCTTGAGCTATGGTAATCTTGCTTTCAGAAACCAAATCAAGTGAAAATAAATCAGAATTACTGAAATAAGCCTGGCTTATTTGGTAAACTAGTTTTATGGAACAGGCCCCTGGTTGGGTTAAATTTACCCACCATGCTGGGTTGTTTAATATATTGTTTAAAATATTATATTGCTGGCTTCAAATGGGCTGGAAATGAAAAATCACGCACAAAATTACTAGAGGCAACATACAAAACAAAATACAAGACAAATTGAATTTATTTGGGTGAATACAGCGTTTACAATATTACATACATTTAAACTCGTTTAACAAGCATTTTAGAAATAAGCAGTGTTGGGCACGTTACTTTAAAAAAGTAATTACTTCTCACAAATAGTAACTGAGTTAGTAACTGAGTTACATCATTATAAAAGTAACTAATTACCAGGGAAAGTAACTATTGCGTTACTTTTCAAAAAAAATTTCAAATGTCAAATAACTTTGGATGCCCCCAATATTAAATGTTAAATTAATGAAATGGACACTAAAAAGAATAAATTATTATTATAAAACATTGTACATTAATTTACACTATTTATCTACTGACACTTAGTGTCAATCAGTTAAGCATTATAATATAATATTATGATTTAATATTATATGATGATAGAACTTTAGTAATTAGAATAACCAAGTATGAATGCATATCTATCATCAATATAAAACTCACTGAGGATTAATGAGCTGCTGGGTTCATGAATATTAATCACGTTGTCTGCGTTCGCTCGAATTGATTGACTGAAATCAAAACAGGGACGATAATAGGTGAGCGCCAGCCAATGAGATCGTTTGCGCATTAGTTCCGCCCACTACCAGAGAAAGCGGCAGTTCTTAAAAGCTGAAGAATTCCAAAGGAACTCCGTTATATTGACAGGAAAATACAACAAAGAATATAGTTTACATGTAGCGTCAATTCTGCATGTTATGAAAGACTCTCTTGCTCTGTATCTTTCTTTGTGTGTGTGTTTGTGAGAGAAAGCGACGGCGGCGGAGTTTATGGAACGTCAAATAATGCGCATCCATTCAGATGAACTGAAAAATTAAATTCTAATAATATAGTAACGCCACATTTTATTGTCAGTAACGGTAACGGCGTTGTAACGGGGGAAACAGTAATTCGTTTGATTACTCGTTACTGAAAAAAAATAACTCCGTTTATTTATAACGCCGTTATTCCCATCATTGGAAATAAGGCATATAGAAGTAGCATTTGAATTTAAGTGTATTCAACCCTTCTCTGTAATAGCTTTTTACCGAAATAGTGCTAATTCTCATGCCGGTGTGTCGCCGAAATCTGAGCCGGTGAAGGGTTACTGTTCGCGGGGGAACTGCGAACTTAGACCGCCGCCTCGCGTTTCATTCGTAGCTGAGATGGTGTGACTGACTCCAAAACCTGCCCAAAAACAAACAGTACTGAAATTAGACAACATATTTTAACATCAAATTAAATTACACTCAGTATTATAGTGAATAAAATCCATTTATGTCATGCAAGGCAAAGGCGCGTTTCCAGCGCGAAACGACCGCTACTGAAGCAGCTGACTGACATCTCGTCCTTACGTTGCGTTAGGTAAAATAATATAATTCACACCACATTAAAGACTTCATAAATAAAGTGTATACAAACCTTTGCTTTATTTCCCTGATAGAGTGCACCAAATCGGCGGCGTCGCTGAGAACCGCTCTCTCCTGTGGACTTAAAAAGCCTGTGCTCACAGCAGCTGCGTTGTTGAGAAGTTTCACCGAGACAAGCTCAACCCAGCGGTTAGGTAGAAAAAAAATAACCCATCGTTAAAATAACCCCATAAAATGACCCAACAAGCTGAACCCAGCGTTTCAAGTACTCCTCGCTGCAGACTGTAGCGCGGTGACGTCAGGTACCTACGTCAGGTATGTGTTTACCGCGCATGCGCAAAGTGACGTATGGTATGTCTATAAAACGCATGCGCAGTAGCGCGGTGACGCCACGTACCTACGTTACCTATGTATTTACTGTAAATACGCCGGTTCAATAATGGATCATTCACTTTCGGTTTTACTTACTTTTGTTTTCTTATAAATGTGCGTTTGTGTTGTGTTGACTTTTAATTGTAAGGATGCTTTGGTCTTAATCATAGACAGTGTCATTGCAAATGTGTGCGATTTCAAACATTTATGACATGCTTTATGATATGTGTTAGTATTCGAAGTGACAGGGATTCTGCTGCTGGTCTTTAAAAGTCTTATTTCGCCTAAAATTAGCCTTTAAAGATGTATTAAAATAGAGCAGAAATACTTATATTAATAAAGTAATGAATTGCATGCATTGCAAAAAATAAAAATAAATAAATACATACATACATACATGCATACATACATATACTGTATATATATATATATATATATGTGTGTGTGTGTGTGTGTGTGTGTGTGTGTGTGTGTGTGTGTGTGTGTATGTATGTTTCTCATATTTGTCATCTTTTTCATTAACATTATCAAAAATTAATAGATACTGTAACAAATGTATTATTCATTGTTAGTTCATGTTAATTAATACATTAACTAGTGTTAACAAATGACACCTTATTGTAAAGTGTTACCTCTTAAATTTACCTTCATGTTCATATGACTTTTTAGGGACATTGTCAGTGAGACGAAATTCAGAGAAGAGGCCCACTTCATATGTCTAGACAGATAGTTCTTTAACTCCTTAACATGTAGTGAATACTGTAAAAAGTAGTTGAGTGTCTGTCTCTCTTTTCATCTTTCTGTCTGTCTCATCTCAACTATCTGTTTTTTGTTTTGTTTGTTTTTTCCTGATAGACTGTATTGCCCTCAACTGTAAAACTTTCAAATTGTTCCAGGCTATGCTTTCTCAAGCCAAGCCAACCTAAATTTTGACTTGACAAACTTTTTTAATTTAGTTGGTTAATGATGATTATAAATTAAATCTCTTAGGTACTTTACAGACAAAGCAAATAACACTCTTTTTCTAACACCATCCTATAATATTTAAAAATACATTTAAAATATTTTCCTTGTGTGGCTCTTTTGCCTTTCCTCAAAATGATTTAATATTGTTTGTTCTTTTATGTAAATTAGGTGTCGTGAACTGGAGTGCATTTTCTGCACAATACAGACAGGAGTGCCGGGTGCCGTATTCACAGACCAGTGCCTACGGTGCAGTGAGATACTGTATTTAAAAACTGCACACCTAGGTATGTCGAGAATGGCAGGAGGGGAGTCCTGCATGGGTTTTATTCATTCAAAGAATTTGAGGGCTACTGCTCGGTTGATTGTTGATTGTGATGGAGGTGAATTTCAGAATGAGTAGATGCAATTTTTTTTTTCTTTCTCATGTGTCATGTTTATAGTCTATGGTCTTAATCTATATTTGTATATACAATTATATTTTCTGTTTTGTTCTTTGAAATAATAATTAAAAAAAGATCACTGTTATCAGTTTGGTTTTTTGGAGGCACCATGCATAAAATAGGATGCAGACACTGAAAATATACTGTATGTAGTCAATTGAATTTAAAACTACTTTATTGGCTTAAATATTTCACATGCAGAATTGCCAAAGCAAAAGAAAAATGTCCAAAATTATACTAAATGAATAAATAAACAAGAACCATGACAGAGGACAGATTAAAATAAGAAAGGCAGCAGCTATTTAAAGTGATAGCAGGATTTTCTGCTATTTAAACTACTTATTGCAAACAGTGGTAATTATCTGCACCTCAGTATTGTACTACAATATAAAACAGTATGCAATAACTTATTGAGTGTAAATTATAATTTTAATTCAAATTATTAAATGGATATCACCTTATTGGGACAATAAAGCCCTCCCTCACAACTTTTTGATTATTTCCTTAATTTTTATTGAAAATAAATGCTTTTTTGATGTGATTTGAAATTCGAGCCTGGATCGATCGCGTCAAAATGTGTAATCCACGCGTTTTACCAGCTGCGCCACTAGAGCTGACAATTGAAATTATCTTTTGTAATCTTGACTAGCCTAATAAGAAATATATAAGGTGCCGTTAAAGGGTAATATTACAATATACACAGTGAAGTAAAGTGCAACAGAATGTTAATAAATATACTACACAGATATTACAGAATAAACTCTGTAATTCCGTATCATTTTACCTGAGATGAGACATGGTTAAAATCATGTATATGTGCTGTATTACATTTTATTGTTTTATTTTTTTTCCACCTTAGCATTCTTAATACTTTTACATTTTAGTAGAGTATTCTGTTAAGTATGCGCATGCGTTTTTATGACGTGTTACGTCACGCACGACGCGAAAACACCTACCGTCACCACGTAATGCAAATTACACACGCAATGCGCATGCGTGTCATAGACATACCATACGTCACTTTGCGCATGCGCGGTAAACACATACCTGACATAGGTACCTGACGTCACCGCGCTACAGTCTGCAGCGAGGGGTGTCTCCAGCGTTTGGGTTAAAAAATTAACCCAGCACCTGGGTAAAAAATATTTAAAATAACCCAATAAAATGACCCAACAGGCTTAACCCAGCATTTGGGTTAAAAAATAACCCAGCATTTTTTAGAGTGTAGCAAATACATTCTATTCTGTTTCAAATTCTGTTCTTTTGATTTTCTGTTCATCAAAGAATCCAGGGGGAAAAAACTGTCACAGTTTCCAGAAAAAAAATAAAAAATGAAGCAGCACAACTGTTTTCAGTATTAACAATAATAAATGTTTTTGAGCAGCAAATCAGCATATTAAAATGATTTCTGAAGGATGGTGTTACCCTGAAGACTGGATCAGCCTAATGATACTATATCAAAATAGAAAACAGTTATTTTCAATTATATATATTTTTACTATAATATATTTACTGTTTTTACTGTATTTTTGATAGCCTTAGTAAGCCAAAGAGACTTCTTTCAACAATATTAAAATCTTACTGAGCCCAAACTTTTGAACGGCAGTGTATTAACACAAAATGAGAGGGATTACACGTTTACACATTAGATAACATTGAAGTTCCTCAGGTAGCAGTCAGTGTTATTGTGCATCAACAAGCTGAGTCACAATTAGTGTAAGAGAGCAGCTAGCAAAAAGATAAGCGCCTGATTGCCTTGGGGCGTGATTGCAAACCCCTGCTGAACTTCCTTTGAAACGATAGCCAACGTGGAAAGAAAGAGGCACAAAAGATATGACCAGAGGGTTCGTCTTTGCACTTTGCAGTTTACACACAAGTCTCACAGTAGATGCTGAATTATTTCTCAGAAGCCCTGTAGCAAGAACATGTGCACACATACCGAATGGGTGGGGAAAAGCCACACGGCTTGGCGGTCGTTTGCACCCTTTTCACTTCAGTGTTGCCATTGAGTGTTTGAAATTAGAAATGAAGTCAAAGCTGCAGGGAGAAAAAATGCTTCAAAGGGTCTGATGTCAATAATGTAGTTTCTCTCCTAGTGGGGGGCCGCGCACGTCAGCACGTTTTCATACTTAAAAGCGTAACTGCAGGCAAACCTACCACAGGGACATAAAACCTCCATCTTTATGATTTTTAGCCTTGAAATAAAGGGCAAGGAGATGAAAACAAAAGGCGAGTTCTTTGTTGCCAGTCTGATAGACACTTATACTCAGATTTCTGGATAGGAATCAACACCTGAAATCTGCAGCTGCGTCTCGGGCAAGCTTGAAAATCAACATAGTCGCACGCATGAGTGAACAGACTCCACCACTGGGCCACAATTCAAAAGATCTACCTCCTCTTACACGCGGCGCTTTTCATCCCTAGTTTACAGCAGGTCTTTATAATAAATCCTCCCTTCCTTGGGTTCCCGACCCCAGCAATTCGAGAGCATTTTCGCAAACTCTTTGATCTGACTTTGGTTTGAAAAGTTTTCAGCCAGTCGTTCTGATAGCATTATTAAGGTGTTCTTTTTACGCAAAGGCCATTTTTTGATTCCCAGGGTCCATTTACCTCAATCCGTGACGCATAGTGAAAGCAGCGCTGACAAGCCAGGCCTTTTGAAAAGCAGGGGCTTTTTGAATAATATCATAATTATGTACAGTCATTCTGGGAACACTCTTTCTCCTCGGTGCAGTGCACCTGTTTCACTACAGCATACATGATAAGTAAGTGTTCGGTACATGTCACTTTTCAAAGTGCAGATCGGATGACAACACTTAGATTTTTAGATTTGTGTGTGTGTCCTTATTAGTGAGTGATTATGGAAAAAAGTGTGTGTGTGTGTGGAAAAAAATAACCTTTTTTACCAAAACGATCTTTTCTATAATGTCTTTTCTATAAAGTTTTTTTTTTTTTGGAATTAGGATTTATTTTAATATTTTCACTTTTCCTTTTTGTTTGCATTTCAGTAATTTTGTTATGTGCCTTTGTAATATTTATTAGTTTTATTTTTGTTTTTATATGTCTATTAAGTTTCATTATAATTTTAGTTTTAGTAATTTAATAAGCCTAGTTTAGTTTTACATTTTTAAAGTTAGAAAGTTTGAAATCTCTTATTTCTTTTTCTTTTTAAGAGATGATTGTATATGATGACACATTGACCTCAGTAATAGCCTAATTAAGAGGGAAAAAATTAGTAACACTTTACTTAAAGTGCCCTTATTATGGATTTTTGAAAATTACCAGCTGTAACACAGCTCTAAGTGAATGAAAACATCCTGCAAAGTTTTAAATTTGAAAGTGCACCGTGTATAAAGTTATTGCCTCTCAAAAGAAAGAGTCGACTCTGAATCATTGAAACCAGTCGTTTTTAAAATGAATCCCATGTTGATGTCAACATGAAGCATTAGCATATTGCCCGCCCACTTGTTGAGCACACAGACCTGGGAAAACTTGATTTTCGAGTTGGTCTGAATGAAAATGCAAATTCGTTCTTTGCCACTAGGTGCCTCTTTTGGAGCCTTAAAAATAGCTGTTTCCCCGGTAACGGCTGTACACAAAGCAGCACTGCACTCTCAAACACTGCATTAAATGAAATCGGACCAATCACCGCAGATTAGCGTCATGCAAAGGAGGGGTTTGGAAAAATTAATTGTTGAGCGAATCATTTGGCAGTTGTCGAGCAAATAAGGTAAGAATAAATGCATATTATGAGAAAATTAAAGTGTTTTTTTTTACCTTGCATGCCTGTCAACCTGTTGTTTGGTACTTCCAAAACCAAAATATGAACCTTTCATAACCCATAATAGGGGCACTTTAAAGCTTTTATGTATAATTCATTATAAAGGGTTATTAAAGGGTATAATGTGTTATAATTATTCATAAAGTGCATTATAATACATTATATATTGTCATAAATAATTATAATCAAATTTAAAAAGCAATGTGTAACAATGAACTGATAATTGTTATAATGTATTAACTGTGGTAACAATTAATTAATGAGACTGTATATGCATTATAAGGTGCATCACAAGGCATGATTAATGCATTAAAGCTACTTTTATAATGCATTATACATAAAGGCTGTAAGCAAAGTGTTACCAAAAATGCTTAATTTATTGTCAGCACAAAAGCACAAAAAATGTATACATTTCATACATTTTGGACTGTGGTTTCATAGCCTTGTTGTATATTGTACAGCTGACAAATATAGTGATGGTAAATGCAGCATTTTTTCTTCTTTTGTAAAAGTTGTGGAAACAAGGACTTCTTTTTTGCTGTTGGAACAAAAGACATCACTGCAATAATATCTCCCATTGTATCTCTATATAGCAGCTGTTCCCCTGCTATTGTTTACTTCCACATCCAATCCTTGAAATGTAAAAAGGATCCATTGAGAGGACGTATATTACTTTTACCAAATTTAATAGGAAACTATTATAGTTAGGCCATATATTTGGACACTGACACAGTTTTCATAATTTCGGCTCTGTATGCCACTAGAATAGAATAAAATGAAACAATCAAGATGAAATTGTAGTGCAGACTTTAAGCTGCAATTCAAGGGTTTGAACAAAAATATAACATAAAATGCTTAGAAATTACAGCCATTTTTATACACAGCCCCCCTATTTTCAGGGGCTCAAACGTAATTTGACAAATAAATATAATCATAAATTAAATGTAAATTTTTTATATATTTTGTAGAGAATCCTTTACTGGTAATGACTGCCTTAAGTCTGGAACTCATGGACATCACCAAAGATTGGGTTTCCTCCTTCCTGTGATGCTTTGCCAGGCCTTTACTGCAGCTGAATTTAGTTGTTTGTTTGTAGGTCTTTCTGCCTTTAGTTTTATCTTATATATATATATATATATATATATATATGTATATATATATATATATATATATATATATATATATATATATATATATATATATATAGTGTTCTCTTGTTTGACTTTGATAGTGACATGCCTACTTCCTGGAGAGT